>NC_047539.1:11683392-11847850 GCF_012275295.1 Melopsittacus undulatus | reverse complement strand
TTTTCAAGAGAGCTTTGTTCACAGCCTTGATGACCCAAAGCTCCAGACAAGCAAGAAGAATCAGAAGCAAATGATCTCCTTGCAGGCTCTGTATGTCAGCACACTCGGGGTTGGCTTTCCAAACTGCTGCCGATTTAGGGGCAGATGAAGCACCCGTCACCTCTGCCTGGACAAGCATATCTCTACTTACCCCAGCACTACAGTACTGTGCCTCGAGAAAGGGAGAAGAGTGGTGTTTTTTATGAAATGACTCAGGTGGAAACCTGACATGAGCAGAGGGGATTCCAAAATGAAGAAGGTCTCTGAACTGACAGCAATGCCACCCCATACCTCTGGTCTGAATCCGGAAGCTGATCTGCTTTCAGAGGGGTGTGTGATTCAGTAGCCACAGAACTCCACATCAGGGCCTGTCAGGAGGGTGGGGGGAGAAGAGAGCAGTGAAACCCAGGCCAAATCCCCAGCCAATCTCAGGGAAGTCAGAGGCTTGGTCCACCTCAGACTGCTGGGGCTCAGGCATCTCTAATATGACTGAGGGTCTTATGGAGGGATGTGTTCAAAGGACCCCCCTCCAACCTTTTCACCCCTTCCATCTCTCTCTGAGCTGCAGAACGCTGCTCTTTTTCTTGTCCTATGATCTACCAGAGAATTCCCATGGCATTTGCACGCGACTGTCATTTGAGAAATGATGCATTGAACTTCCTGCTGGAATTCCTTCTGAGCCTCCCAGTGAGTCTTCACGAACCCCCAGTGCCTCCCAGTTTCAATAAAATCAAGTGAAGCATTTTAATGGGGGCAGCAGGATTACTATTTCCAGGCATCAATTCCTGCATCTTGATGCAACACCTACAGATGATCAATTTGCTTCATACTGGCTGTTCCTACCCTCTTTTCTGACAGCACTTGCCCCAGAAGGTGCAGAGATACAGCCTGGACCACCTGTACTTACAGATTGCCACATTGTCTTACCAGAGCCCATAGAAATTCAGAAGTCTGTCCCAATGTCTGGTCATTCCATTTCCTCTGTACTAACCATAAAGCAGTGATGGTTGCCCTGTTCCTTACGGATGGGAGCTGGGAGCATGAGCTGTAATCCAGCCATAGGGCAGAGAACTCACTGGCCAGCCCTGTCCCACCGCACCCAAGCAAGGAATAAGGTGGGTACAAAGGTGTAGCCAGGGCCAGGCAAGTTCGCCGGTCACCCACACAGGCTTGTGGGGGTGAAAGAGGTCCGATGCCAGGCCAGGGGCAATCTGCAGGTCAGGGGGGTAACGAGGGTCAGACAAAACCTATGACCCAGCAGATGTACAATGTACAACAAATGAGGATAGGCTGATGTTGGCTCAGGAGGTCAGTCCATGGCTCAGCTCCAACAGCTCAGGACAGGCTGAGCTCAAGACCCACTTTGATACAACAGAGCTCAGGAGGGACTTGAAAGCCCTGAGCTGAGCAGCTCCTGACCTGGGGGCAGGGTGTGTGTGGAGGCCCCAGGTGAGGCTCTTCAGACTCCTCAAGGACGATTAGCGCTCTCAGGCTAACCGCACAAGGAAAGTGAAATCCTGTTAAGGAGGGGGAGGTACCAGCTACCTACTATACTCAATACTGCCTCTGGCACCAGCTCTGATATTCATACTCCAACAGGCAGGCACAGAGGGATTTTTGCCTTGTTCCAGCAGCAAGCTGAGATGCAACTTAGTGAGAAGAAGGGCAGAAGAGGAGACAGAGAACCCCAGTGGGTACCAGGAGCTGTGATAGCTCTCCACTTACTACTTCTTCATGACCATGCATTGGGGGCATTGCCAACATGTGTCCTACCTTGGCAACCAAACGTGACCTCATTTTCCATCTGTCCCACCTGCCATGAATGGGGAAGAAAGAGATGCTGTAAGGTTCTCTGAACACCAGCCCCAGGGTGAAAGAATCAACAGCTGTGCTCAGCTTCAGCACAGCACCTGTACTCTGGCTGCCCATGGCTGTGGCTCATGGCTCCAGTGCTGCAGTGTGACCAAGAGCAACTTGACAGGGAGGGAAGTTGGCAAAATGATGGATCTCAGAGAAACCTCCCCTGGTTATCCAAGGCCCGTGCACCCTTGCTCCTCACAGTGGAGAAGAGGAGCCCAAAGCAGCTGCAGCTTCGGGGACTAAAGAAGCTGGGAGAGACGTGTTGAGGACTTTGTGAGTGCAGGTCCTGCACCAGCCCCAGGCTGGACAGGAATGAGAGGGACAGTAAAGAAGTGCCCAGGGAGGCCTGGGGGCTGTCAGCAGGGAAAGCGGATCCCACTTCAACACCAACATCAGCCCAAATTCAGGGTGCCCAGAGCAGCTGTGGCTGCCCCATCCCTGGCAGTGCTCAAGGCCAGGTTGGACCCAGGGCTTGGAGCAGCTGCTCCAGTGGAAGGGGTCCCCTGTCCATGGCAGAAGATCGGAACTCGGTGAGCTTTAAGGTCCCCCCGACACAACCACATGAGGGTTCAGGTGCCCTGACTTGGATTCACTTATCCAGACCCTTTCAGACAGATCATTCAGATGGGAATGATCAGTGCCCAGGCTGAGACAGCAGCAAAGACCACAGCAACCACCGTGATCCTCAGCACATCCTGCAAGGGAGAGGAGAGACCTGGAAAACACAAACCCGAGGAGCTTGAGAGTGAGAGCACCGCAGGGCCCAGCAAGGGCTGGCTGCTGCTCCATGGGGCTTCTCTGTCACCAGGACATGGGATTCATTTGTCCACCGCTTCGAATCAGCGCTTTGTGCTGCAGCTGTGGTCCATGGGATGCCCAAGCTGGGACAAATCCTGCCCACGGCTTCCTTGGCCACCCCCCGGCTCCAGAAGTGCTGCAGGTACCCTCTGCAGCGGGCACTGACACACAGCACTGCCCCAGTCCCTCCCTGCCTGCACTGACAACAGAAAGCAAGGGAGGGAATTGTGTTTCCAGGATGGAGCCTCTGTCACAGCCTGGAAGGTCTCCTTGGGCAGCAGCACCAAATCTGCTCCCCCAGGACATGTTGGGAACCTCTTCCCGAGTCTCTCTGCTGATGTCTCCATTCATGACAAGCTGATAGTGCATAAACAGTCAGGTAATGCCCCTGCCCGCTTGCACCCATTACCTGCTCTTTCCTCCCATGCTGTCCTGGGTTTAGCTACTACTGATTGAGGACTTCCAGCAGGATTTTCAGGCTCTCCCTTTCTCCCATGTTGACAGTTGCTTTGTAGATGCCACTGTCCCTTTGGGACACCCTCCACAGGAGAGATCCATTGGATGATGAGAACCAGCTCATCCTGCATAGGGAGCATGGATGGCTGGGCTGTGGGACCCCCTGTAGTACTGCAGGATGGTGTGGGAGCTGTGCCATTGAGGTATTCCCACTGCACAGAGTAGACCTGCGTGATGTTACCCAGCCAGGAAGCAGCACTGGGGATCCCACAGCAGCAACTTTACCCTTGAGGGGTTCCAAGATTCCTGCAGCTGTTGCAAAGGCACCAGCAGCCTTTTCCCTGCTCAGGGAAAGCTGAAGGTCTCAAAAAACACCCGTTTTGGGGAAGGACCAAACTGGAAAGAGTAAAGTTCCTTCCTTTTCCTTTCAGCCTGGAAACCTCCAGCAATGAAAGATAACAATGGTACCTTTGCCTATGAGGATCACGTACATGGGACAGGCAGCAGACTCCTGCTGGCTTTCCTCCTCAACAATCCCCCCCCGTGAGAGAGCCCCGTGAGCTCTCACTGCTCACAGACACCCCTTCCAGCGCCCTCACCTCCCATTCCTCTGGAGCACAGCCCCAGGCTTCTCTTCCCCACGGAAAGCCTTTGGTGGGATCCAATAGCTCTGGGGGGACTGAGGCTTGGAAGGAGCTTAAGATGCCTTCTACTGGAGCAGCTGCTCCAAGCCCCTGTGTCCAACCTGGCCTTGAGCACTGCCAGGGATGGGGCAGCCACAGCTGCTCTAGGCACCCTGTGCCAGCGCCTCAGCACCCTCCCAGGGAACAGCTTCTGCCTCAGAGCTCAGCTCAGTCATCCCTTGGCACCCCCATAGCCCCCCCAGCACCCCAATGACCCCCCCTTGAACCCCATAAATCCCCCAGCACGCTATAACCTCCCTGTGCCCAGTGACCTCCTGGCATCCTGCCCGCGCACCCAATGAGCCCCTACACACCAATACCCCCCCCAGCAACTCACTACCCCCGCCCCCTGCACCCCCATAACCCCCCCAGCACCCCAATAACCCCCTGCACCCCATAACCCCCCCAGACTCTATAACCTCCCTGCACCCAATGCCCCCCAGCACCAATGGCCCCCCAGCACCCCAATCCCCCTGCAGCCCCACAACCCCCCCCCCAGCACCCCAATACCCCCCTTAATGTGTGTGTCGTCCCCCCAGCTGCAAGCTGGAATCCTGCCTCGGGATCATCGGTGGCAAACCCCTGAATTCCCTTTATTTCATCGGCTTCCAAGTTCCATATGGAACTGGGGGGGGGGGGTCTCCAGGACATGGATATGGGGGATTCCCCCTAATTCACCCTATCCCATCTCCAGATGATTTTCTGCTCTACCTGGACCCCCATTACTGCAGCCCTATGTGGATACAGAGCAGGAGAACTTCCCACTGCAGGTAATGGGGGGGGGGGACGGGGACATCCCATCAATGGGTATTTTTTTGGGGGAGGGGAATTATCCTGACACCCCCCCCCCTTTTCCAGTCATTCCAATGCAGATCCCTGCAGAAGATGCCCTTTGGGAAGATGGATCCCGCTGCACCATTGGCTTCTATGCGGGCGCTGGGACCGGGCTGGATGCGCTCTGCAAGGACCTGAGCCGGGTAGCCCACATCGCATTATGGGGGGGTGTTTTGGGGGTGTCCCCCCCATTGTAACCCCCCTTTTCCCCTCCTGCCCCCCCATATCCAGGTCCTGGCCCCCCCCACAGCACCCGAGCGTTATCCCCTCTTCACCCTGGTCAAGGGGGGCAGAGGATGGAGCCCCCCCTTCTCTGGAGACGTCCTCCCCCCCGCGACCCCCTCCGGGGCAGAGAGTTTCGTGTTCCTCTGAGCACACACACCACACCCCCCCCACGGACTGAACCATTGTGGGTTATGGGGGGGATGGGACTGAATCATTGTGAGTTATGGGGGGGTTCCCATGCGACTGAACCCAATGGTTATAGGGGGGTCCCAACCCATGAAAACCCCATGGGACTGAACCACTGTGGGTTATGTTGGGTCCCCACCCACAATGACCTTTCAGGGACACCACACCCACCCCTTGTGCCCCCCCACCCAGGGGGTACCAGACGCTGCTCACGGTGGGGGGTGTCACACGTTATTTATTGCTCCCCCGCCAGTAAAGATGAACTGAACCAGGCGCTGCCGTCCCCATGGGGACCCCCCCCCATTACCCTCGGGCCGGGGGGGCAGCGCTCCCCCCCCCCCTTGTGCCGCTGCCGGTACCGGAGGCGCCAGGCACTGAGGCCGAAGGAGCCAAACGGCTCCCGGTGAATTCCTGCCCCCCCCCGCACAACTCGGGGGCCTAATGGGGCGAGCCCGGTACCGGGGGGGGCACCTTTAAGCGGCCCCCCGGGGTCGTTTCCGCTGTCCCAGGGCTTCTGCTCCGCTTCTGGCTTCGCTTCGGCTCCTTGGGGCTGGGAGAGGGGAGGAGGATGAAGGGATGAGGATGAAGGGGGGATGAGGACGAGGATGAAGAGGGGAGATGAGGATAAAGGGATCAGGATGAGGATGAAGGGAAATGAGAATAAATGGATTAGGATAAAGAGGGTGAGGATAAAGAGGGATCAGGATGAGGATGACGGGATAAGGATGAGGATGAAGGGAGGATGAGGATGAGGATAAAGAAGATGAGGATAAAGGGATGAGGATAAAGAGGAATGAGATAAAGGGGGGAATGAGATAAAGGCATTAGGATAAAGAGGGGTGATGAAGAAGGGATCAGGATGAGGATAAAGGACAGGGATGAAGATAAGGACTGAAGGTGAGGATGAAGGGATAAGGATGAAGATAAAAGGTGAGGAGGATAAAGGAATGAGGATGAGGATGGGGGGGTAGGTTTAGGTGTGACCCTGTAGGCGCCTGTAGTGGGCCTGATCCTGCCACTCCTCCTGCTCCGAGCTGGGGGCAAAGGGGGTCCTGAGCACACCCTAATACATGGGGGGCACCCATGACGCCCCCCCCCCGTACCCCCCCTTACTGGTACATGAGGTCTTGTGCGGGAGCACCAACGGTTCAGCTCCTTGTCATCCACTGCCAGGATCTGAGGGATGGAGGGGGGGCACAGGGGTTGGGGGGGGCAAATGGGAGGGACCAATAGGGAGGGCCCAAATGGGTCTGGGGTGGGGGGGGGATCGAGATGGGTTTGGGGGGGTTCAAATGGGTCTGGGGGGGTCCAGATGGGGTTGAGGAGGGTCCAATTGGCTTGGGAGGGGGGGTCGGTTCAATGGCTGGAAGGTTCCATTTGGCTCTATGGGGGGGGCGGGTTTGGAGTGGGAATGGGGAATATGGGGAGAAAGGTTGGAAAGGAATGTGGGACAGGGACATGGGGTGAGGACAGGGATGGACACAGGGATAGGGATGGACACAGGGATAAGGATGGACACAGGGATAGGTTGAGATGAGGGTGAGGATATGGCCGAGGGGTGAACAGGGATGGACATGGTGAGGAAAGGACGGGATGAGGAAGAGAATGAGGCAATGGGACAGTGTGGGGCTGGAGTGCCCTGGAGTCCTTCCTCGCCAGGCCTGCTTCCCTCTGGGCTCCATCCTGCTCCTGCCCTTTGGCTCTTCTCCCTGGAGGCCATGGCTGCTCTGTCCCTGTCCACCTCCCTCCGCCGCCCTGCCGCTGCTGCTCCTCACCTCTGGGCTCTGGCAGCAGGAGGAGCGCCCCGGGCATGCTGGGGCTGTAGTGCGGGGCTGCCGGCGGCCATGTTGGGCGCTGGGCTTGCAGGTTGTGCTGAGGGAGGGCCGGGGCCAGCGCTGAGGTGAGCGAGCCTGTGGAGATGGAGACAGCCCCGCTGTGGGCCAGGCACCGGGCACCCCGACCGCCAGCAGAGCGCCGAGACTGCCCCAGCCCGGCCTGCGGCCTGCAGCTGGCCCTGGGCCTGCACAGGAGGAAAGGGGAGAGCACAGAGGGCAGAGAAAGAAGGGCCTGGGCTGAAGAGGTTCCTGGCAGGACGGAGAGCGGGAGCTGTGGTGAGTGCCGGCCCTTGGGCCGGTCTGCCTCTCATCTCTCCAAGCTCCCGCTCCCTTTCCCCTTGCTGTCATTGTCTCCCTTCCCCAGACCTCTCTTCTATTCCTGTGCTGTCCTCCACGTCCCTCTCTTTCTCCAAGTCCTCTTTCTCTGTCTCTCTACCAGCCCCTTCTCCTACTTGCAGCTCATTCTGTATCCCACCGTCTCTGCCTTTCTCCCTGCCTACTTCTCCTCTCTCTGGCTGTGTCTGCTGCTCCCAGACCCTTCCTCCATCCCTCTGCAGGGCTTCTGATACTTCTCTTTCTTCCTCGATCCCTCTGAGCTGCTCCTTGCTCCTGCACTTCTCTTTCTCTTAGTTGTTAGTCTTGTTTGTTGCTCTGGTTTCAGAATCCTAGAATAGTTAGGGTGGAAAGGACGTTCAGATCATCCAGTTCCAAGCCTGTGCCATGGGCAGGAACACACCTCACATTAAACCATGTCACCCAAGGCTCTGTCCAGGCTGGCCTTGAACACTGCCAGGGATGGAGCATTCCCAAGTTCCTTTGGCAGCCTGTGCCAGCCCTCACCGCCCTCACAGGGAAGAATGTCTTCCTTATATCTAACCTGAAACTTCCCCTGTTTCGGTTGAACCCATCACCCCTTATCCTGTCACTCTGGTCCCTGATGAAGAGTTGCTCTCCCACATCCTTGTAGCCCCCCCTTCAGACACTGGAAGCTGCTCTGAGGTCTCCATGCAGCCTTCTCTTCTCCAGGCTGAAGACCCCAGTGTTCTCATCCTGTCTCCATACAGGAGCTGCTCCAGCCCCTGATCGTTCTCGTGTCCTGCTCTGGACTTGTTCCAACAGCTCCGTGTCCTTTTGATGTTGGGAACACCAGAACTGCACCCAGTGCTGCAAGTGGGGTCTCAGAAGAGCAGAGCAGAGGGGCAGGATCACCTCCTTCGCCCTGCTGGTCACACTCCCTTTGATGCAGCCCAGGACACGGTTGGCTTTCTGGGCTGTGAGCACACACTCATGTTCATTTTCTCATTGACTGACACCCTCAAGTCCTTCTGGACAGGGCTGCTCTGAGTCTCTTCTGCACCCAACCTGTAGCTGGGATTGCTGGGATTGCTCTGACGCAGGTGTAGGAGCTTGCATTTGGCTTGGTTGAACTTCATGAGGTTGGCATTGGCCACCTCTCAGGCGTGTCAGGGTCCCTCTGGATGGCATTCCTTCCCTCCAGTGTATCGACCGAACCACACAGTTTGGTGTTGCTAGCAAAGCTCTCCCTGCCCCTATTTGTTTTTTACCCACTCACCTTTCCTCTACCCACCACGTCTTTTGATGATCTCTGTCAATCCTGTAGTCCTTACTTCTCTCTGCCCTGCTCCCTCTCCCACTGTTTGCCTCTCTTTCCTCTTTCCCTGCTGCTTCTTTCTCCATCTCTGTGCAGATCCCTACTCTTTTATTCTTCTCATGTCTTCCTTCCTTCCTTCCTTCTTCTTCCTTCCTTCCTTCCTTCCTTCCTTCCTTCCTTCCTTCGTTCCTTCCTTCCTTCTTCCTTCCTTCCTTCCTTCCTTCCTTCCTTCCTTCCTTCCTTCCTTCCTTCCTTCCTTCCTTCCTTCCTTCCTTCCTTCCTTCCTCCCTCCCTCTCTCTCCTCCCTCCCTCCCTCCCTCCCTCCCTCCCCTCCCTCCCCTCCCTCCCCTCCCTCCCTCCCTTCCCTCCCTTCCCCTCCCTTCCCTCCCTTCCCTCCCTTCCTCCCTTCCCTCCCTTCCCTCCCTTCCTCCCTTCCCTTCCCTCTCTTCCCTCTCTTCCCTTCCTCTCTTCCCTCTCTTCCCTTCCCTCTCTTCCTCTCTTCCCTTCCCTCTCTTCCCTTTCCCTCACTTTCCCTCTCTTCCCTTCCTTCCTTCCCTCTCTTCCCTTCCTTCCCTCTCTTCCCTTCCTTCTCTCCCTTTCTCCCTTTCTCCCTTTCTCCCTTTCTCCTTTCTTTCTTTCTCCCTTTCTTTCTCTTCTTCTTTCTTCTCTCTTTCTTTCTTTCTCTTCTTTCTGGACGTCGGACCATTGAACTTGTTTCCAGGATCTTCTTTTCACCTGTCCTCCATCCCCTTCTTCCTTCTTCTCACTCCTCCTCTCCACGCCCCCCCTTGCCTGCCAACTCCTTCCTTCTCTTTCTCCCTTTCTTTCTCCCATCATCTTTCTTTCCCTCTTCTCCCTTTCTTTTCTTTCCTCTCTTCCTTTCTCACCACAACTTTCTTTCTTTTCCTTCCCTTTCTGTCTCTTTCTTTCTTTCTCTCCCTTTCTCAGCCTCTCTTTCTTTCTCCCCTTTCTTTTTCCTTTCTCTCTTCTTTCCACACTCTTTCTTTCTTTCTTCCCTTTCTTTCTCTCTTCTTTCTTTCTCCCTTTCTTCTGGCTCACCTTTCTTTCCTCTCTCTCTTTCTTTCTCCCTTTCTTTCTTTTCTCTCTTTCTTTCTTCTCCCTTTCTTTCTTTCTCTTTCTTTTTCTCCCTTTCTTTCTTTCTCCACACCTTTCTTTCTTTCTCTTTCTCCCATTTCTTTCTTTCTCTCGCCTTTCTTTCTTTCTACCATCGCCTTTCTTTCTTTCTTCTCGTCTTCTTTCTTTCTCTGATCTTCTCCCCCTTTCTTTCTTTCTTCTCTCTTTCTTTCTCCCTTTTTCTTTCTTTCTTTCTCCTCTTTCTTTCTTCTCCTTTCTCTTTCTTTCTTTCTCCATCCTTTCTTTTCTTCTCCCTTTCTTTCTCTCTTTCCTTTCTTCCCTTTTCTTTCTTTCTTCCTCTCTTCTCTTCCTCCTCCCCCTTTCTTTCTTTCCTCCCTTTTTCTTTCTCCTCTTCTTTCTCTCTTTCTTTCTCCCTTTCTTTCTTCTCTCCCTTTTTCTTTCTTTCTTTCTCTCTTTCTTTCTCCTTCTTTTCTTTCTTCTTCTCCCTTTTTCTTTCTTTCTTTCTTCTCTTTCTTTCTCCCTTTCTTTCTTTCTTTCTTTTCTCCTTTCTTTCTCCATTTCTTCTTTCTTTATCCCTTTCTTTCTTCTTCTTCTCCTCTCATTTCTTTCTTTCTTTCTCCCTTTTCTTTCTTTCTTTCTCCCTTTCTTTCTCCCTTTCTCCCTTTCTCCCTTTCTCTCCCTCCTTCCCTCCTTTCCTTCCTTCCCTCCTTTTCCTTCCTTCCTTTTCCTTCCTTCCTTCCTTTTCCTTCCTGGAAAGCAGCAGCTGGGTGTGATAAGGCTTGAAGTAGCTGAAGGTACTATTGGATTGTGTTTTCCCAGTGAGGTTCAGGCCCTGATGCAGCTGACAGAAATGTGGCAGGCCTGGCCATTGAGCAGCTAATGCAGTGCCTGCCCTCGGCTGCCCGGCAGCAGAGAGGGGCACGAACAATTGGCCCCTGCACCCAGAGCCGAAGAGCCAGGAGGGTATACTTCCTGATGTGTAGGCCTTCCCTTTGCAACATGAAGGCAAGCACGGGCAAGTGGGGTGCCAGGAGGAGCTGTGCTCCAGTGCCCATCACTTCTGAAGCAGCTCGAAGCCCTTCAGAGGCTGCCAGGGATCTCTGTTTCAGGTGGGGTAGAGCAGCCTTGGATCCTGGGGATCCCGACTTCCAAAAGCCGAGGGGTCGACCTGGAGTCTGTGCTGGAGCTTTCTGCCAGAGGCTCCAGGTAAGCCCATTCTCCCCAGTGCGGTGCAGAGCACATTTCACATCTTGCCCAGTGCGCACTGCCCAAGGGCATGAACTATCTCCTGGTTCATTTGTTCAGAGGCTGTTGTTGCTCAGGGCCCCATCTGCAATTGTTCTTCCTTGGCTCACTTGCTGCAGTTTACAATCAGACTGTAATGTGGGTTGTGCACGGGCCCTGTGGGGCTCCTGAAGGGTGAGTGGGTCCTGCTGAGCACTCCTGGACTCTCCAATCAATGCATCCGCTCATGGATGGCAATCGGGGAGTCTGGGTTGGTGCCATCTTGCCACCGGTGCACTGCTGTGGTAGTGATTGGCACTTGTTGTTCTTCTCCCTTCAGCAGCCCCAGCACAGAAGGATCCTGTGAGAGACCAGGCAAGGCAGAACTGCTGCATTTCCTCTGTCTCCAAGACAGGCTCTACCAACAGCTCCTCAGTCACCTTTGGGCAGTGCCTGTCACAGGGGTTGGAGTAGCCTCAGTGCCTGTTGCTGACATTGAAAGAGCTGTGCCACCTCTTGCTGAGGTAGCATTTGTGGTGGCCTGTTGTAGGGGTTGGAGTGGCTGCAGTGCCCGTATCTTTTATTTGTATATGTGTGTCTGTATAGTTCTGTGTGGCCCTGTAATGTGATGAGGTAGTGGATTTTTGCTGGAAGCTTCAGCCCAGCCCTGGATCTAGGGCTTTTTCTTTAGGGTATCTTAGAGCTGTCTGTGAAGGAGAAGGGGTATTGCAGCCCAGCAGAAATAATGGCAGAATCCCAGCCCCTCCAGCATGTCTTTGAAACCCTCCCACTGTCCCGCACACCATTAGTCAGTGTCTCTTGCAGGACTGTCCAGGCACATCTGAATCAATAGGCAGGAACAGGACTGCAGCAGAAGTAGCAAGAGCGCCTGGCAGAGTTGGACTAGGACTAGTAATTGGTAGTGAGGGTGCTAGTGTTTGGTCCAAGTGTGTGGTACGTGACTGTTTGTATGGTGTGAGAACCCTGTGTAAAACCACATTTGGGGTTCCCCAGTGTGTCTGGGATACTCCGCTATCAGGGCAGTAGAATCTCCATGAAGGTTTCATACAACTTTAGGATAATACTGGACAAGAATTGGGAAAAAAAGAAACGAAAACAAAGAAACCCCAACAAACCAAACCACAAAACCTAAGTCAATGAAGAAATAATCCAAGCTTTTGTGCATTCTTTATAAAACAATCTGAACTCATTTGAGGTTGTCTGTTAAGAAGGAGGAAAAGAAACTGTTAGAGCTGAACCCAGTGCAGTGATTGGGAGAAAACTCCAGGCACCAAACTTGCAACAAAGTTTTCAAGCTGACAAGCAGGTATTCTTCATTGCAGCACCAAGAGACACGGGGGAGAGCTCCTCCTGCTGTTGTGTCCCCCTGTTGCTCCACAGGCCATCCTTACGTAGTCGCTGGGGCATACATACATAGTCATGAGGCTACGTGTGGGATTATGTTGTTTTCCAGAACGTTCCCTGCATGCGTACAAAAATGGTGGTGGTCTCTGAGGGTATTTACTTCTTCCAACAATCTTCATCACTTCTGGCAGAAGTTCTAATCCAGGTCCTGGAAGGATACCTGTCGGGTAATAGTAAAATTGGGTATTACAGCACCTAAGGTGCCTGCCCCCCTTCCAGCTGGGGGGGTAGAGTCTCATAAGCAATTTTCTCCACATAACCAATACCATCCTTTCCGTTTAGGAATGGGCCACCACTGAACCAGATTACCATCTATATTAATAGTGTGGTTGCAATTTGAATGGTGACCCACATCTGTGGCATTTGAACAAGCATGATCTCCTGCCCTGGTTCCTGGTGTAATACATCTTTTTGCACAGGTGTGATATTTATTACCTGGATTAGGATTAACTATTCCAAATGTTAACCTTTCGTTTGAATACAAATTGCTAGTGTTCACCCACAGATTTGTCCATGGAAACAGTGTTAGGAATTGGAACTCCAGTTCATGGAGTTCCAGGCTTTCTCCTGATTTAGGCACCTGTGCACACACCCAACAGCCACTACGATTAAAACTTCAGTACCATTTTGCATTAATTTCAGGTATAAATTCTGGTCCCAAGCTTGTGCACCAGTTATCATACGAGTCCAAATTACGACCGACGCAAGTTCATACGTAAGGGTCCTGGAGGTTCCATCTGCCACATCTCTGGTTCTGGTGCTTTCTTATTCTTGAATACTGTATGCGAGCAGGTTGTTCCTTTATCTTCCCTGCTGTAAAGGTGGTCAGTAATATCTGGTACGTTCTGCTCCACTTCTCCTGTAGAGGATCTCCTGAAAAATTCTTAACATAAACCCAGTCTCCAGATCTGAAAGGGTGAATGGGATAATCCAAACCTCTTGCTCTTGTCCCTGCTACTCTCTTATTTATCTCCTCCAATTGTTTTCCCAGATTGATCAAAAATTGTCAGAGATAGCCTTCTGCCACTTCCTGAAG
Source organism: Melopsittacus undulatus (assembly GCF_012275295.1). Taxonomy (NCBI): domain Eukaryota; kingdom Metazoa; phylum Chordata; class Aves; order Psittaciformes; family Psittaculidae; genus Melopsittacus; species Melopsittacus undulatus. Next base: position 11,834,542 of record NC_047539.1, on the reverse strand, counting down.
ACTTTCTGCCTTAAACTGGGACTGTTATGGTCTTCCATATAAAATTTCAAATGGGCTAACCTCTTCTTTTGACCGAGGTTTAGTTGAATTCTTAATAGAGCCAGTGGTAAACCTTGGTACCAATAGAATTTCATTTCCTGACATATTTTCCTAATTTGTTGTTTGATCAGATGGTTCATCTTTTCTACGTGCTCACTGGCCCGAGGCCTGTATGGAACATGTACTTGCCAATCAACTTACCCCTGATCCCGGAGGGATGGGAAGGAGAATGGAAAGAGTGTAACTCCCAGGGGCTGAGGTAAGTCGAGTAACTAAGGTATAACACAAACCACTGCTGCTACCACCAATAATAATAATAAGGGAAATAACAAGGGAAGAGAACACAGCTGCTCGTGAGGATCAATGTTTACAGATATGTAAAGGGTGGGTGTCAGAATGATGGTTTTTTTCAGTGATATCCAGTGATAGGACAAGGGGCAATGGGTGTAAACTGGAGCTTAGGAGGTTCCATGTGAACGTCAGGAAGAACTCCTTTACTGTGAGAGTGACAGAGCACTGGAAGAGGTTGCCCAGGGGGGTTGTGGAGTCTCCTCCACTGGAGATATTCAAGGGCCCGCCTGGACAAGTTCCTGTGTGATGTACTCTAGGTTACCCTGCTCTTGCAAGGGGTTGGACTAGATGATCTTTTGAGGTCCCTTCCAACCCTTGGGATTCTGTGGAAAATGAAGATCTGCCCCTCTGCTCCCAGTGCCCAGAGGGGATGTGCTGGCAGTCGGCACGGAGGTCTCGATCCCATCAGAGCTGTAGAGTCTGACAGTACCTGCATGGCAGAGAGCAGAGGCTCTCGTAAGGGATGCACTGGCTGCCCTGTTTAAAAATCAAAGCCCTGGCTTGGGTTCCAGCCCAGGAGAGCCTCTGCACAGCTGTTGTTTGACAAAACTCCCAGTGTTTTTGGCCAAAGACTTTCAGGTACAAATGCAGTCAAATAGTTGACTAAGCAAAAGACAATCCAGTGGTCCATTCTTGAGCAGAGCAACGATTGCTTTGGGGTTTTGCTTGAGTTCAGACAGTTGTGGCTGTGGCATGGTTGTAATGGGCCTGTGAAGGCACCTGCCCGGGGCAGGTAAAGCCACATTCATCTTTGCTTTTATTTCTTGGTGCCTGCTTCATTTTGGAAGCTCGTTGCACAGCAGGGCTTGTGCCTGCAGCCTGCCCAGCACCTCTGAGCACAGCTTGCGTGCTGCAGGGAGCTGCCCCAGCTGCCTGTCAGCAGCAAGAGATGGGCCTGTCCCTCCAGTGCTTCCCAAGTGATAGATAACCCAAGCTGCTCCTTTCACAGCTTCTGAAGAGCCTGTGGGGCTTCGTAGGTGCTGGGGTTGTGGCCGGTGCTCCTGTGGGCTCAGGTTGAAAGGCAGGTCACGGGCTGGGCTTGTCCCCTCCCTGTGTCTCCTGGTCTGATCTTTCTCTCCCTTGCTTCAAATCACAGACCCACGTGCCGGTGTTTGAAGGTGCCCCACAGGAGAAGTATTAGCCCTGCTGTGGATGACCAGCTTGCTGCAAAGGCAGGAGCCCAGGAGCCCAGTCCTGCTGCAAATGGAGCTGCCACGGGATGTCTGAAGCTGCAAATGCCAACCAAGCTGTGGTGGAGCAGGTAAAGCATGTGAGGGCTGTTGTTTGTCTTGCTCAGGAGAAGGTGGAGGGAAGGAGCGCTTGTGGCAGCTGGTCTGGTCCTTGGAGCTGACCATGGGAGGATCTTGCTGGGCTGTGGGTGCTCGGGTGTAAGCATGGTTTGAAATGTGTGTGATGCCAGGAAGTAAAGAGCTGCCATGTGCTCAGGCTCTGAAGGAAGCTCTGTATCTTGGGGGAGGAGAGGAATAGCCTGTACTCCCTAGGCTGTGGTGTGTCTTGGTGCTGGGTGGCCTGGAGAAGGCCCCGGCAGGAGGGAGAGAAGAGCTGGGTGTGAGGGAAGAGAGACTGAGCCCTGCTCTGGCTGTGTGACTTTGACTAAGCCCTGGTCCTGCAGTGTGGGGTACTGTAGGATGTTTCTGTCCTCAGTATCGTGGTGACTTTGATGGTTTTTAGCTGCCAGTGGAGACATGAGGCCAAGGCAGTTAGGATTAAGGCAGTGTCAGCCCCAGGAACGACTGTTGAACCATTCTGTAGCTGCTGCACAGTTATCAGTGCCCCTGACATCTGTCCCCTTTCCTGTTTAACCTGAGATGTGGTGCCAGTACCTTGCTGAATTGGGCCCGAAACTCCATCCAGAATGCGCCCATCTTTCTGTGCCCTGTCTCCTGGCAGTCACAGCCTCGGTTGCTGCCCTGCTCGTGTCAGAGATTGCCCCTGAACTGTGAGTAACTTCTTGAATGTTCTGAAATTTGCAGCAAGGCAGCTGCTGGGTTAAATGGTTTCACAGTGTGAAGGGAGCAGAAGAGCAAGGAGGCATTACGCTTGTTGGGCCCAAGTTACTTCTGTTTTGTTTTTAAAAGTGATGGAGGGAAAACAATTCCTCAGTTCAGATTTGACTGCACAGCTGACGTCAGGGTCTCCAAACTGGGGTATTTGAAATGCTGTCTGGATTTAGGAAAGGAGGAGAGAAGCCTTTGCTTGAGCTCTCCAGTTTTCACCTGGATTCGTGGCTGGACATGATGCGGGACATGTTTTGGAGTGTTTCCACAGGCTGGCTGCCTGGAGAGCCAGTTAGCACTCGGGGCTCATCTCCTCCCTGGCTGGTTTGTAAACCCCCAGATGCTGAGTGTTGGTTTCAAAGTGAGGACTCCACGATCCCCACCAAGCAGACGTGAGGATTTGCTTTGCCTGTGGCCGAGAGTCTCATGGGAAGCTTTTGTTTCTGGCAAAGGCTGTGCTGAAAACGTGTGAGGCTCCTGGCAGCTGTGATGCCCCAGGAAGCTGGGTGGCCTTGGCTGGTGCGTGTGCCCGTGTGCGCAGGCTGAATGGGTACAAAGTGATGGATGGGTGCTCAGCAGGGACAGCAAGAGGGGTCACCCCAAAGGCAGCCTGGCCATGGCTCTGGTGTGAGTGGGCTCCTCCTGGGCCAGCGAAGTAGGAATTAAATGGTTGCTTTGTAGTCAGTGTGGAAGCTTTTTTCTTTACTCCTGCAGCAGGGAAATGATTGGCTCATGTGCAGTGTATAAACCAATTGATCTGCCGCTCACGGAGCGTGAACAACTGGTGCTGTAAGGTGCACTTTAATGGTGCTGCAGCCCTTCAGTGCAGGGCAGACATTGAAGGCGTAGGGGGGCTGCAGGGGTCTGCAAGGCTGTAACTTTAGCAAGGCCCTGCAGTGGCCGTGGAAGCCAGCAGAGGAGAGACAAGGCGGCCGACAGTGATAGCGAGAGAGCTCAAGGCAGGAAGCAGCAGGGTCTCCACTCCAGCCTGGAGCTGGAGAAATCACAGAGCCACAAGTGGTGGTGGCCTTGGTGTGGAAGTGGTGCGGGAGGGTGAGCACGTTCTTTCCGGGGGGTGTGGACCTCTCCTATTGTGACATAGAGGGAGCTGCTGCTGCTCAATGCACTGAGGCAGGAGCAGGCTTGAGCTACTGTCAGGCTCTGAGCTCTGCTTCGTGGAGGCGCTGGTGAAACCCTGCCCTAGCTGGCAAAGCCAGAGCGTTGAGGAGAGGGACTGGGCAGCCCAGGTGCCAGCCCTGTCCTTTGGTGCCCAGGTTCCCCTGGCTGTTGGCAGCCCAGCAGCAGTTCCCTGCTGTGCTGGTGGGCAGCATCCCCACCGAGGCGGCTCCTGTCCCTCCAGCTGCCCACAGGTGCCAGCAGTGCGAGGGCATTCGGGAGCCAAGGCCCTGCGGGGAGGAATCCTCCAGGAGAAGCGTGAATCACCCGTGCTGAGGTAGCGTCTGGCCCTGGGCAGGGAGGAGGCAGCTCCGTTGGCAGCAGGGATGGGGCAGTTGTGTGATAGCCACAGGATTTAAACATCCCTGGGCTAAGAGCAGGGCTGGGCAGGTAGAAGGGCTTGAAGGGGCTGTGGAACTGCTGTGCAGCTTGCAGCGATGGTAGAGACTTGGAGCTAGGCTGTAGGTCCTGCAGCAAAGGGAGCCTTGTCTGTGTGAGGTGGGGAGCAGGGAGCCCCGGGGTGGTGGGCTGGAGGGGTGCTGTGTCCTGGGTGCTGGTTTGTGCTGCCCCTGCAGGGAGATGTGCCCGATTGCTCCGTTGTGCTCCTTTCCTGCTGCTCTGGGAGGCTGGTCCCTGTGGGCTCTGGGGCTGGGGAAGAGCCTTGCTCCAGGGCTCAGGGGAAGCTGCTGGGCTGGCCGGGCTGTGGAGGTTGGAAGCCCTCTGGAAATAAGCGTTGTGGGGGTGACAACAGGATTCGTTTCAAGTGAAGTGAAATCACAGTTTGGAGAATTGGGACGAATGAGGCAGTTAAGAGCCGGTAATAAACCCTGAAATCAGATGAATGTTGGATCATCCCCATGAGGTTTCTCCCCTGACAAGCAGTTCTTTCCAGCTTTAAAGGCCAGCTCTTGCTGCAGCAGGTCCTCCTGAGCAGAGGCAGTGCAGAGCTCTGGTGTTTGTTGCAAGAACAAAAGGAACCGGTAGCCTTGTTTCCTGAAGCTGCCAAGGGCCCAGCACCACAAACACCGTTTGTGCCGTGCTGTAGCTGTCTTGGGCGTAAAGGCATGAAGTGATTGCCTTGCGTGCAGGGTGTGGGGGAGAGTCGGGGGGCAGGGAATGGCCATCTTTGCCTAGATGCTGTCTTGCTGTGTAGAGCAAGTGCACACAACAGAGGTGCTGTGGAACACAGGGAAGCAGGAGGGAATATCCTCCTGGATTTTCCTTAGATTTGAGGTAATTGCTCCTGTGCCTTTGATGGTTTCCTGCTTCTTTCCTGCTGTGGCAGCCTGGAATGCCTGTAGGGAGCCTCGAGTTTGGGTGTTACCAAGTGACAATGAGGGCATCCTTCTGCATGGAGAAGTGCTCTTGGGCAGTGGGGTGGTTTCCTGCCTGGAAGGAGCCGTTTTTGCCAGCTAATCTTTGTAACTTCAAGCAGGCAAAGTAGCCTTGAGAAACTCTGGTTCTTAACCAGAGTCTTGAGCTCTGTGCTGAGTTAGTTAGAAACATCAGCAGGCTCCTTGCAGAAAGGGTGAGAAGTGCCAGCAGCCCCTGGTGTGTCTCCGTGGCTGGTGGGACTGCACCCAGAGCAAAAGGCTGTTTTGGCTCAGGGGCTGTCTGTTGTGGGGTTTTACGTCTATGAATGGAGCCTAAATGTGGTCTAATGATGAGTGAGGGTGGGGAGGCCCTCCCTGCGTTCTGCGCTTAGGAAGGATGCCAGAGGCTGGAGACACGGCTGTGTCCTTTGGGTGTGCCAGGAATGGCGAGGCCCTGGCACAGGTTGCCCAGAGAAGCTGTGGCTGCCCCATCCCTGGCAGTGTTCAAGGCCAGGTCGGATGGGCCTTGGAGCAAGCTGCTCTAGTGGAAGGTGTCTGTGGCCATGGCAGGGGGTTGGGAGTGGGTGAGTTTTAAGGGCCCTTCCCTAAGGTTGTGGGTTCCAGGCTTCCATGGGTGTGGGGTTTTAAGGTTCTGGGGTTGTGGATTGTCCAATTGTTGCTTCTTCCAGGTGAGCTCTGCGACATGGCCAGTGGCAAGACCCCCCGGCCCATGAGGTCCTCCAGAAGGGCGGATGGATTCCAGAGCAGAGTGGTAGCATCTCATAATCCCAAGCTGGTCAGAGAGGCAGAAGAGTCTCTCAGCAGCAAGCAAAGGCTGGCGAGGCCTCAGAAGATGAGGCGGCCCCGGACTGCCCAGCTTCGGGACATGGGTGAAGTCTCCCATCAAAAGGTATCCTTTCCCTGGCATTTTCCCTGCTGTTTGACGTGCTATTTGAAGAGGGCACGTGCTTGTGGCTGACTTGCCTCCAGCTCACCCAAGCAGCTTGATGATTAGGTCCTGTTGTCATTTCCGACTGGTGGCGGTGGAGTTCTTTCTGGTGGGGGAAAGGCAAAACGTGTGTTTGCAGTGAGCCATTGAAGTCCTGATCTGCAGGAAGCCAATGGAACCTGTGCTGCAGTTGGTGGGTTTTGCTGGAGTTGAGCTACCGTCACTAAAGCTACTGGGGGTAGGGCTGGGGCAGGACACAAGGGCAGGAGCTGCTGTTTCTCACCCTGCTGTTCAAAGAGCCACCTCTGGCTTTGGTGTAGTCAACTGCCACGTGCTTGGGGTCACAGGACTCCCTCAGTGGTGGCAGTAGTGGCCTTTGAAGGCTGAGGGCCTGTGGCAATTACTTAAGCTGTAAGAAACCCAATTGCGTCAATGCATGAATGGGTTGGAAGAAGGCGTGGGAGCCTTCCAGGGTGTTTGAGTTTTCAGGCTGCTGGATAGCCGGGGAATTGCCCTGGGCAGAGGAGAGTGGATGTGCTTTCCCTGGATCAGTGCTCTCTTAGATGGATGTTTAAAGCTGCTTTTCTTGCAGGACTGCTCAGTGTAACAGCCAGTCCAGGTGGGTGGATGACTGAGGTAGGCTGTTGAGCAGAAAGTTGCCAGCAAGTGAGCTGTAGCACATCAGTTCAGGGTTGCCCCAGACAGCACACGAGGTGGGAACACGTAAGACAGGCGCCCAAATAACTGGCAGTGCTACAGCTTCTGGCCTCAGCCTGACCGTGGCTTTTGTGGGGCAGCGGGAGACCTGCCTGTGTGTCTCGAGTGGCAGCAGTGCAGCTGGGAGAGGGGAGACCAAGCAGGGAGGAATTATCTCCAAGTAAAGCCTCTGCTGGGTCAGCATTTGTTCTTTGTGTGTACTTTTCAGAGCTGCTTCTGCAGTGCTGTGAAATAAACCAGCAGTAATAGAATACAGTGAAGCAGCAACTTTAAAGCTCCTGGGGAAAGGGGATACGAATTGCAGCCTAGCTCAAGTTGCCCAGTAATGCTGGGGAAAGAGCTGAATTTCATCCCCATCCAGCATTCACCTCATTTATCTGTTTCCCAACTGCCCTGTTACTTTCTTGTTGGCCTTTCTTCCCTGGTACTGGTGTCTTCCGCCTGGTTTCTTGGCTCTCCATCAAAAAAAGATATGTGGGATGTGTGGGACTCAGTGTCGCTGTCCCAGAGGGAAGTTCACCTGCAACTTGTTTCCTGTGGAGGTTCATGGAAACTGCTGGGTTTTGCTTGCTCCCCGAGTGCTGGTGGCTGTTCCAGCAAGTGTCTGGAGTTGAGCGAGCAGCTTAGCAGAGGGCTCTGCTGGAGGTGAGTGCTGCTTTGCCTGTTGGAGAAGGCAACCTGCAGAAAGAGCCTCCAAAAGAGCTTCTTAGCTTGAGGCTGCTCAACATGGTCCAGAACCCTTTGCTGAGCTGAGAGCAGAGGTGGGTGAGCTGCCATCTCCTAGCGTGAGCTGGGCAGATGTAGTCACCAAGAGACTGTATTTACTGGAGATGAGTGTGGGCTCTTCCTTCGTTAATCTTTCTCCCAGCAGCTGAAGCTCTCTCTGCTCTGTCTTGCATCTGCAGTTCTCAGCCGTTGATCGGGACCAGAGGTCGTTCCAGGCTTTCCCATCCGAGGTGGTGTTTGAGAACTACATTCCCCACCAGTTCTACATAGCGTCGCTAGCTCTGAGGAACAAAGACAGGGTAAGTGCTGGGCTGTGGAGGTTGAGCACTGGGCTGGAGGAGGAGAGCAGTGGAATTCACATGGTGTGCAGCAGAGCAAGTTCCCTGCTGCAGTGCAGCGCCTGCAGAATAAAATGTCTCACCAGTGTTATTCTGCAAGATGGGGAAATGTTCCCATGCTGGGGATTCTGGTTTTGGCCGTGCACTGGTGGTATCTACCCAAAGGAGCTCTTTGAGCCAGCATGCTTCCCCTTGAAAGCCCTGGACTGATGGGATTGTCGAGGGCTGTGCAGTTCTTGCCTGCTGTCATGCTTTACCTCGAGTGTGCACTGTGTCCTGGTGGCTCTTTGGTCAGCCTTGGTTTCTGGCAGGCCATGTTTTCCTCTCTCAGCCTGTTCAGCCACCTGTGTGCAAGTGCCTGTCAAAGCACAGGGAAGAGCAGTGGAAAGAGGCTAGCTTAGCAGCAGCAGTTAAAGGGGATTCAAGTCCAGCCTTGTGTGTTCCGTGCATGTACCTTCAGAGCTAAAAGTGTTTTGGGAAGGTGGTAAGGAAGGCTGTCACGTGGCCTGTCCTGGTCCCTTCTCAAGTTTCCCCAAGTGACAAAATCATAGTTGTGTGTCTTTCATGCAGGTTCCTCGTCTGCTGAACGTCATCCTGGGGAACTCTCCTTACTTTGAGTTGATCAGCCCGAGTGATGAGGACTATAAGGTAGCCCCGGGCACGTCTTCAACCTACCGCATCCTTTTCCGACCTGATGAGAACAAGGTGAGAGTGGAGGTCCCTGAGAGATGATGCCTTGAGGGGAGGTGAACCGCAGGGCTGGATTCCAAAGCAGGCATCTGGTGTGGGTTTTGAAGAAGTGTCCTGGGTTCAGTGGGATTGCACTGGATCTAGACCTGGGGGAGACTCTTTGCTGGTGCTGAAGGTTGTGCTCCCATAGGCTGGAGGCTCTTGCCTGTTTCAGGCTCTTTTGTCCTTCAGTGGTGGAATATTTAATGGAATGTCTGTTGGCTTGAGGGCTGAGAGTCTGCTGCCTGTGCATGGCCTTTTACTCATCTTGTGTTTGCTGCTTAAATGTAGTTGAATAGTCTGTCCTATCCGCAAGCAGCATGCCTCTAGAAAGGTACAGAGGATCTGCCCCATGGTCCCTGGCTGCCCCTGCTTGTGAAATAATCTGTAATGAAAGGCCATGAAGGTAAAAAGTGCGAGTACATTATCGAATGCTACTGTGAGAGTCACAGAAACCAGCAGCAGTTCTTCTGGCACGGCATGGTGCTAAAGGCACTGTGCTGAGCTTGTTTCTTTCCCTGCAGGATTATTTTGAGGAGCTTATCATCATCACAGAGAGGGAGAAGTTCTTTGTGCCTATCCGAGCCATAGGTGCCCGAGCCAGCCTGGACTTCCCTGAGCAGCTGAACTTCTCCGAGTGTCCAGTCAGGTTCAGCACCCAGAAGACTCTGCTGGTGCGCAACGTGGGGAAGCGGGAGGCTTGCTACAGCATCACCACTCTGAGGTAAAGGAGCTCATCTCTTGTGCAAAACGCTGTTGTGTGCTCATGGAGTTGTAAACAGTGAGAAAAAGGAGGCAGAGCATCTGAGGTGCTGGACATGGGCAGGACACGTGGGGTTTGCCATTGCTTACGGTGCTTTGAGAAAGCTCTGCAAGCAAGTTTTACAGTGCAGTGATGTCTGCAAGGCAGCATCTTGCAGATCTGATGCTGTTGGATTGGAAGAGCCAAGGTAGGAAGGCAGCTGGAGTGCTGCAGAAGGTGCTGTGTGGCAGAGGACAGCTCGAGGGGCTCAGGTCACGGAGCCCAAAGGCAGCATCAAGAAATGGGCAAGCAATGAGCTGGTGAGAGGCACTGAAGAGTTGATCAGCAGCTGTGTCTATATTAGCAAGCAGAGATCATAGATGAAAGCAATTGCTCTGGAGGCCCTGGCAATAAGAGTGTGTGGTCCAGGGCCTTTGTTTTCCCGTGGGCTTGGTCTGGTGCCTGGGACCAAATATGCCTAAGCAGAATGAGCTCTGAAGTGGAGAGGAGCAGGCAGTGGCTTCAGAAGTGGACTACCGGAAAGCTAAGGAGGGCGCAGGTGAAAGATGCTCCAAGTGCCTGGTGCATTTGCAAAGGGTTGGGGGCCTTTTCTCCTGGAGCTGTCTCTCTCCCACATTTCCTGGAGAGGGCTCAAGTAGCTGAGTAGCTGGTTTGCACCCTTGTGGTCACAAATAACCTTCTGAAATGGTTCCATACCACTAGGAACCAAGTACACCCGGTCTCTGGAGGCCACAAGTTCATGGTAGTCTGGAGGTCCCGTTATCAAATGCCTGAGGTGAACTGTGTTGCAGACAGCCTGTCCTGTTCCTGTTGGTCTCAGAAGCCAGTCACTGGTTCCAGTTTGCTGCAGCGGAGAGGGGAATGTGTTTGTGACACTGCATCCGCAAGGCAGGCGGTTCAGTTGGCTGGGAGTTGAGAGTTGCTTGGTCCCAGAGGTCTCAGTGCAGGAGCTGAGGTTAAGAACACACCAAAGACCTGCTGCGTCTCAGTTGGTGCACCTGAGCTGCTTCAGTTTCTTCTCCAGGAAACGGGATTCAGAAGACTTTCAACTTGTCTCCTGTGAAACACGAGGGTCTGAGAGGAGCTTCTGCCAAAGGCTGGCAAGGCTGTTTAAGCAGGCTTCTAGGATGCTCTTTAAGCAGGCTGCTGCTTTTCCCTGTGGAGCTCCATGGGCAGGAACTTGTAAATCACTGTACAGTTTCCTTCCGGGATTTCCATGCCTAGTTGTCACCACCACAATAAGTACCCAGTGAAGTCTAGCATCTATTTGCAATGCACTTGCCAACTACTCTATTGGGTGACAGAGCATGTGTTGAGAGCTCCTTGACAAGGGTTTTAAGAGTTCCCGAACTTCAGCAATGAACTATTTCAGTCCTGATTTGCAATAAAGAAATGGGAAGCATTACAAAAGTTTAAGTGAGCTACACAAAAACTGTAGAATTAGTGAGTAACTGGATGGCAGAGGTGAAGAGCTGAGAACTGTGTGCAGAGGATGGGGGGCTGAGGTCATGTTATACCACGGGATCCTCTGCAGGGTTCTTCTGCATGGGATTCTTCAGCAGGGAGAGTCACCCGCTCTGTTTCTGATCCTGGATGCTCTGGTTTTCTTGTACCGCCTGTGGTTTGCTTGCTCCTTGCTTGCACAAGAGAGCTGAAGTGAACTAGACTGCAAAGTTAACGGAGGACCCAGATCTCTCTCTTTGTGTTGCAGCCCTTTCTCTGTGGATCCCTCCATTGGGACTCTTGGCGTTGGAGAAGCGATGCAAGTCACGGTGGAATTTCACCCACCAAAGACCGGTGTTTATACAAGTCCCATGATTGTTCACTATGACACAGGTAAGTGCTTGGTGCACCCTCGGTGTGTCCTTCCAAAGAGAGCAGTGTCTGCCATCATCGTCTGATGGCTTCATTGTCCTGTTGAATCCCTTCTGCAAGACTCCTTCACGCTGGGTAGAGCAAAGCTTCCATGCTGGCTGCCAGATATTGCTGTGCTGGAATATTTCAGCCTGTAACAAGGCAGCAGATCTTCCTAAGCACAGTGCACAGGGGGCGATGGGGAATATTCTGGGTGCTCCATTGGGGAAGAAGGCGTAGCAAGGAGCCTGATTGAAAAGGAGATGGCTTTTAACGTGCGAGAGAGCTGTCTGAAGAGCCTGCAACTTGTCCCATAGAGCTCTCCTGACTGGTCATTGCTTTTCATCCCGATGTGTTGTGTTACAGTTCCTGGCAAGGCCTTTGAGGTAGAGACCCTCTTCTTGTGATGTGATGCATGGGTACAGTGGGTGCTCTGCCGAGAGCTGGGCCATGCATCTTGTGACTGTGAGGAGCAGTGAGTGTGGCAGCGGTAGCCATTAGGGTGCTCTGAGCTTTGCTGTAGCCTGGGAATGATTCTGTAGAAGCCCCCTAGTAAGCAGCAGTTATTTAATGGTGAGGTTTAGGAAGAAGCTGCTGCTAGGGCTGGAGTCAGTAATGTGAGGGTGTAATGATGTCTGAAGGTAGGTGGTGAACAGCACCTTGGAGAAACCCTTGGGAATGGCTGTGCTGCTGTGCGTGTTGCTCTGATGCTGGAAGTCTCCAGCTTTCCAGTGGACACTTACCCTAGTGAAGGGACTCACTTCTCCAGTGGTGAAGTAGTAACAGCAGCACGTTTGACAAGGGAGAATGTGCTGGCAGTAGTGAGGCACTTGGCTGTGAGAGCAGCAGGAGCAAAAGAAGGAGTTGGCAGATGGATCCGAGGGCCCCATAGCACCCTGTTGAGTGTAGAGCTCAGCACAGAAGCTGCTCTGTACTTGCCATTGTTCTTTCTGCCCTTGTCCATTTCATTTCAAATGCTCCCGCTTGGTTTCTGAGATGAGAGCTATGGCCAATATTTGAGGAGCAGGAGATGAGGATGACACAAGAGTGGGGGCATCTCCTGCCTGCAGGAGAGCCTGGGCAAGCCATGACTGAGGTGGGCTCCTCAGCGTCACTGAGTGACTTGGATGTAGAATTCCCTGTGACCTGAGTGGGATGGCAGCCCAAAGGGCACCCTGGGCACATCTGCAAAGTCTCACTGTAAATGCTGTCACCTTGGGGATAAATCTCCACGAACACCCCCCAAAATAAGGTGCCTAAGGTGGTGCCAGGACATCCTCATGCCATATCATGTGCAGCTGTCAGGATACGATAAATATCCTGATGTGGGGAACTGCTGATGCAGCTCAGAACTGCAGCTCTTTCTCCTGTTGCCTGCAGATTGCCCCGTTCCTTGTACTTCCATCAGCAAGTGAGATGAGCCAAGACTTTGCCTTTGCTTTGTTCCAGGTGAAGATGTTCACAAAAGCCTCTGTGGAACAGCTGTAAATGCTGACATCAGGCTGGACAAGAGCTCCTTGACAGTTGAGAAGACTTCCCTCACGCTGTCAAAGGAAAGTTCCCTGGTCATCCACAACCAGAGTGGCATCACGGCCCACTTCCAGTGGAAGCGTTTTGTTGATGAGGAAGAGGAGGAGCAGCAGAAGCTGAGGTTTGTTTGAGAGATTCCTCCCAGCAAGATAGATGCCCCAGGGGAAAACTAACACACAGCCTCAGAGGGCTCTTGGGGCTTTTGAAGGGATTAAGGCAGACAGAGCCATGCACAGCATGGAGCTTAACCCTTGCCATTCCAGTCCCACCCGTGCTACAGCTGAGGATGATGTTTTGGGGAGAGAAGGTTGATTGCAATCACTGGCTTGCCTCAGAGGGCAAATTCACGTTTGGGAGCCACAAACTATTGAGTTCAGAGCTGCGTGCACTGCGGAGGGTCCATGAGGCTGAGGCAGGTGTCAGCACTCGGTACCTGGGACTGCACTGAGCAGTAGCACTGAAGAGCTGCAGGTGGCACAACTCTTATGATACTCAAGCAGTTTCTTCTTTGCTAAGGTGTAAGGCTCCTTTCCCAGCCACACGCAGGGTACAGTGCTTGGTTGGCCCAGAAGGTGGAGGCCGTCCTGCTGTAGGCTGGGGAATTGCCTTCCAGTGTCCTGGTTTCTGGCCCAAGGAGGTGTTTCTGGCCTTGCTCCTCGGCTGGGCAGATGTGGAGGGGGAGGGCTGTGCAGGGAAGGGAGGGCAGCCAGGACTTGGAAGTGCTTTTGGGCTTCAGCAACCTGTGTCATCCTGGTGGTGAGAGATGGGGCAGGTTCTTCCAAGGGTGCCTCTGGTGAAGCTTTGAAATTGCCATTTCAGGCAGCAGAGAAACACTGACAGCCTGGGGGGATGAACTGGAAACGAGACTTAAAAGCTTCTGTGACTTGGGGAATCCTTGTGCAACTTTTCAGGCTCCCAGTAAGGAGCAGCCACTGTGCAGCACTGCTCCCCTCTCATCTCCCGCTTGTGATCTCTAACCACTAGAATGATTTCTGCTGCAACCAGCAATAAAGGCAGAGGTTAACTGCATTGCAGCTCTGCAGAGGAGGCCAAAATGAGGGAAAAGATGAGGTGGTTCAAGTCCAGCGTAGGGTTTGCATTCAGAGATGCTGACTTCTTTCCTGGGTGATGCTGGGCAAAGTCCCTTCCTCTCTTGGCACCTCTGTTTTCATGCACAGAAACACATTTGTGTCACTGAAGTGGTGGGATGCCAAACCCATTGGTTTGCTTTGGAAGTGCACCAGGATCCTCTGGCGCAAGGCAGTGCAGATACTGTCTTCTCATCCCTGTGGGTGCAAAAGGGAAGGGGAAAAGTGTGCTGCTGGTAAAGTGCAGCTGAAACCTGGTTGCTTCTCCCCTCCCAGTGCAGGAGGCTTTTTCTTGAGGGCTGCCAGCTTTAAGAAACCTCTGATGAGCTTGTCAGTGAGGAGTAAAACTCGCTGCTGTGCTGGGAATAATGGGATCCATGGGGGAGCCTGTGTCTCAGGGTCAGCCCCGTGCTGAGCTGCTGCTCTTCCTCACCAAGTGCTTTGCTGCTCGTGCACGGACACAGCAGGCTCTGCAAATCTGCTGCTTCTTCAATGATCTCCTTGGTTTGTCTCTCCCATGGCACAGGCTGCAGAGACAGGAAGAGGACAAGCTGGTTGATGTTCCTAAGGAGCACGGGGTGGTCCCCCCTCTCAGAGAACACCCTTCCCTTCCCGTCTGCACCTCCCAGAGCCAGGGGACAGAGGTGCAGGGAGACTCCACGCCTTTCTGCAGTGATATTTTCACCATTGTGCCCATGGTAAGTGATGGCTGAGAACCTCCCTTCCTGCTCCTCGTCCTTCTCCTCTCTGAATGAGGTCCCTTGGCAGATCCCACGTCAGCTGCTCCATGTGCCAAGAGAGGAGACATCAGGTTTCTGGTGAGGCTGGGGGCGCTTGTTGCAGAAAGCATTTCTGAGCAGCAGCAAGAGCCGACCCCAGGCTGGGCTCTGCTGCAAGGGCTGTGACTCAAGGGCACTTCATGAGTGTCCTCACAGTGTTCAGAGGTATCAGTTATTATCTGTAAGGACACATTTCCACGTAGCGCATGGGGGTGAAGAAAGGCCACTGGTGCACTGTTAGTTCACATCCTGACCTGCAGAATGAAATGATCTCCTGTGGAAAGGAGTCCAAATTGAGCCCAAGTTTAATCGGGGGGACAGCAATCCATTCCTAAAACCTGGATGTATACCACATCTGAGTGTCCCTTCCAGTGCCGTCTGTGAGCCTGGACACGAGGCTGGCAGGTTTAAACAAGCTTTTTGAGTTCTACTGCAGATAGGTAGAGAAAACTGCTCACTTTCCTGGTGATGCAAGCAAAACCCCCATGTCCTTCAATCAGCCAGAGCCGTTGCTGTGGGTATTCACATGGTCTGAGCTGAAGAATGGCTGCTGTCTGAGCAGTGCAACATCCCTTCTCATCTTGGAGTGAAGCCTGGAATAATCCCAACCTCTTCTTTCTTTTCCAGTGGGTGAAACTAGTTTATGTTTTGATTTTGTTTTTGAGGAAGGGGCTGCTGTTCTCTTCTTGCTTGCTCCTGCAGCGCATGTAAGGCTGAGAGCCACCAGTGCCAGCACAAGTGCGGTCTCACAGCACTGTAGCTGGCAGCAGCACGATGTGAGCAAGAGACTGTGTCAGAGCAGCAGGGATATTGGGGAGAGTGGGAGCTGCTGAGCTGAGCCTTCAGAGCATCCTGTGGTGTGTGAGAGCTGGTTCTGGAGTGTGCCCCAGGGCTCCTGCTTCATTTCAGTTGCTGTGTCTCCACAATGAGCTTAAGCTGCTCTTGAGCTCCTGAGGTGCATTAAGGGGAGGTCTGGAATTGTGGCTGAGTCCTGTCCACATCAAGATGCGATGATGCAGAGACGTGAAGTGTAGCTTGGCCCCAAGCTGTGAGTGGAAACCTTTCCTAAATGGCAGTGTTCCTGTTACACGGTTTGTTGTAGGGCTGAATCAAAGCAGGCTCCTACAGGAGTCTCTCCCCTGCTGTCTTGTGCAGCGTTATCAGTCTCTTGATTTCCATGAATTCCATTCTTTATGGAACAATCCTTTTCCCATGGAGAGTCTTGCTGGTATCTGCATTCCCCCTGACATGTGTGTATCTTTACTCCAACTGACAGTATTTTCCCCTCTTTTACACATGTAGAATGTGCAGATCCCCTGCCACTGACTTCCAGACCGTGTTGTCTGTCGATGGCCCTATAACTTTGAGCTTGGACCAACCCCCTTCTTGCACTGCTCTTGAATGTGCTGGGGAGGCCCCCCCAGAGGTGGGACCTTGCTGCCTCGGACGTCCTGGCCAGAAGCAGCTGCTCTCTTGTTGGCACCAATTGCCTGTGGTTTGTGGGAGCACCCTCTAGAAATCATCAATCCCTGGTGACAAGTGACTGGAGGAAGTGATTGCTTGCAGAGGTTAGGAAGCTGGTGGAGGGACAGTGGTGTTGGAAGTGCTTTGTGGGCAGGATGGCTTTGCAGGGCTTGTGCAGCAGCTTTGCTAAGTGGAGCATCAGCTGCCTGTATTTCAGGTGTTGCTGTCTGCAGAAGCTGCCTCAGGTCACTTCAGCATGTCTAGGGTTAAGTCCTGGCTGCAGATCAGACCAGGACAGAGGAGGCAGTGCTTTGGGACTTGCCATGTGAGGGGGAACATTTGGAGCAGCTTCCAGGCCCGTGGGGAAGGAGCTGTTGTGCAGCTCTGACTTTCCGAGCACATCTCATGTTGAATTTAATTCCTTTCTGCAAATCCCTGTGAGATGTCAGCAGAAGCAGCTGTGATGGAAGCTCAGGTGGCTACCACAGGACACAGTCCTTGCTTTGTGCTGCATCCTCCCCACCACAGCTTAGCTGTAAGTCACCTTGCGACCTGTGGGAGCTGACTCCTTGGAAAGGGAAATGAGAGGCAAGGGAGGGCAAGGATTTGTTACCATGGCACTGACCTTGACAAGCCACCATGCCCTGTGCTTGTCTGTCATTGACTCCTCAGTGCCATGTGCTAACTTTGAGCTGGTGGAGGCAGTCCTGCAGACATCCAGGTTATGAAAGTGCTGCTGTTGTTGATCCAGAGGCTGGGCCAGCAGGTAGCCTTGTTGTTTGTTCCTGCAAATGTCCACCTCAGCTGGGAGCCAAGCTGGTCCCCATCCAAACGAGAGGATCCTGCAGAGCCCTTCAGGTTTTGGCAGAGGCCCCATTTCCAGTGGGGGCTGAGAGTTGAGTCATTTGTGGAAAGAGGCAGATGTTGGCTTTGGCACTGCCTTTCTCCTGAGTGCCCTGAACTAAGAGGATGTGCTGTGGATGTCATGACTGTGCTGCCTCTGCCAGCTCTGTCTTTGGGTATTGTTTGCTGTGAGCACTGGCTTGGTTTCCGTGGCTCACCTTCCACCTCTGCAAAGCAAAGCAAGTGGCTTGGGCAGCCCCAGCTGGTGGTGGGCAGCTTTTGAAGGCCAGCTTCTTCTTCGGCAGCCTGGGGGGGGTCTCACAGATTGTCACCATTTAGGGGCTGAGGAAGGAGCAATAGGATCTGTGTGTAATTAGCATTGGCTCTCGCCCAGGGATCACTTGTGTAGCTGTGAGTCGTGGTGTGCCATCCCCTCCTGGGTGCCATTGCTTTCTGGTGCAGCAAAGCCAGGGTCCGAGAGCTGAGGGGTTTGTGCTGTATCACCTGCAGCCACCGTCTGTGTTTTAGGGCACCTGCCGTCACAGCCTGAGCCTGCCGTGAAGCCAGGAGTGTTGCAGTGTCCTGTTGAGAGCACTGCAGAGCTTTATTGCTGTCCTGGGTAGCATCCGTGGTAGTTCTCTATACTCTGCTCAGCTGCCATCCTCTAGAGAACCTGCTCTCGTGGGCAGAGCGCTGGCTCCTGAGGTGTCCCGAGGCTCATCCGCATGTGTCACCAGTGTGCAAGGGTGGGGGATGAAGCACATCCTTTTATCCAGCAGTTCTTTTTGCTGGGGAGTAGCAGGCATGTGAAGAACCTCTTCAACAGCCTATTTTAATTTCCCGAGAGAAATAGTGTTCTGCTTTTGTGGTCTGCCCTAGAGCAGTAATGAAGGGAGAAGTGCCAAAGGGTTTCCCAGTATAGGTCTGTCTTTCAAGAATGTGGTTTGGCCATGGAATAGTAGGATAAAGTGTAACTGATGATGTCTCCTGGCCTTCCGTCATCGGAGGTAAACGCTCTGGCTTACAGCTTCCCTGCTGATCCAGGGAATGTCTCTGTGGAGAGACTGCCAAAAGTTTCCATGCCAATACACTGAATCCTGCTGGATGGTGATTTCCTGTCAGGAGCTCAAGAGACCTGAGCCTGTTAAGCGCTGGGTCAGTTCTCTTGGGATGGAGGATATGAATGCAAGGCTCCAGTGGGGGTGCTGTATCAGGATTGTTCCTGAGAGCTGTGCTGATCCCTAGAAAAGGAGAGGCTTTAGTGCTAGCCCATAAGCTTGTTCCTCAGGTGCCTTAGAGAAGTGTAATCTGGCTGTGCTTGGGACCCAGCAGCACCTTGGATGTATGGAGATGTGTCACTTGTGAGGATCGTGGTGCCTCACTGGATGGCTTTGTGGTGCTTGGTGGCCAGCAAGGCATCATCCCTGGCAAGGGGGTGTGTGTGCTGCACCCTCCTCTGATTAGCTTGTAAAGGAAGCAATGGCACGTTCCCAAAGCTCTAAGCTCCCTCCTGCACTAGTTAAAGAGTGTGTACAGAATGATGGCAGCAGTCAGTGTGGTCTCGGTATGGAGCAAATCATGCCCCCAGGGCCTTGGGCACTCGCAGTAACCCTGCTGGGCTCTCCTTTGCACTCCTCAGTGTTTGAGATGCACCTTTGCAGTGTTCTCCAGGTTCTTGCTGAAGCTGTACTTTTTGGTGCAGTGGCAGCTCAGCGTTGTGATGTTGAGTTTGGGTTATCTGGGGCCGGGATCAACTGCAGAGTCAGACAGATGCCTTGAGGCCCTGAGCCAGCTCCAGCTGCCCTGGCTAGAGGAATGGGGATGCAGGAATGGGAGGAGGCCGGGGCAGCAAGGGCTTTGTGTCATGGGCAGTGTCTCCTGTCCCACATGGGGACTTTGTGCAGGTTTTGAGAAGAATCCAAGTGACTTTACTCTTTCAGACTTTTGCAGTTACTGGCGGTTGGTGTTTGAAAGGGTTCTTCTCTGCCTGTCCTTGCCCGTGTTCTCCTGACTCAGAGCAGGTTGTGCATCAGGGAACTACTTGCAGCTGCAGGCCAATAACTTCCCATGTTGTAGCTCTTTAATTTTTGTGGGGCTGTCCTCTAAGCTGTCAGTGCTGTGTCAGTGGCAGAACCATAGCTAGTAAATATTGATGCTGCAGGAGTGCTGGAGGCTCCAGTCAGTTCAAGGCTCTTCTGGACAAATTCCTGAGAATAGCCAAGAGCAGAGTGGAATCAGAGCCTGGCTGTGCTGATAGAAAAATGACTCTGTTGTTTTTATCTGCTTCTGTCAACTCAATATTGAATTCCTGTAGAGCGTTATTACGGTTGCCAGAGGTGTAGCTACTTAAGTCAAGTGTATTTGTAATGCTAGGGGCTGAAGGGCTGTACGAGGTGCCTTTGCTTAAGGCAGTTGGAGGAATTGAGAGCCTATAGAAACCAGGGATGCCTGCTGAAATGTGTGACAAGGCTTCCTGGGCCTGAGCACCAGTGCCAGGATCCTGTGGGAGAGCAGCAGAGAGAGAAGACCCTGAGGAAGCAGCAGACAGTTGCAGAAACTGGTAGCGTGGCCCAGACTTAAATCCCTGAGGCAGAGCTCAGTCTCTTCTGAGGGTAACAAAAGCCCCTTCCGGGTGCCAGTAAAGGCGAGGGACTTTGGAAGGTGTTTCTGCAGCTGCTTCCAAGCTCTCCTCTAAATTCTGTTGACAAGTGTTGCTTGCTCCTTGCTCTTTGCTGATGCTCTAAATAAAGGCTTACAGGGCTGTAGTGGCAACAAGAATGTGCTGTTTGAAGATAAATGGTTTGCTGTCACTTCTGTTTCAGGAGGGAGATATCTTGCCAAATTCTTCACTTGAAATCAATGTGATCTTTAAGCCCAAAGAAGCCAGAGTCTACCAAGAGGCAGCCTACTGTGACATCTCAGGTACAGCTCCTTCCTCCTGCTCCTGTTCCCACAGAGGAGGTACAAACACTCTTCCAGCCCACTGGGATCTCGTGTAGCTCTGGAGGGCTCAAGAGGACAGTGCTGGCACATGCTGCTGTCCCTGCGGTTCCCAGTGGTCTCCTGTCCGAGGCCAGGGCTCAGGATGCCTGGCTCTGGCTTCCTGACCTCAGAAGAGACAAAGCAGTGAAGGAATAAGCTTTCCTGGCACGGGTTTGCCAGCATTTGCAACACACACAGCTTTAATGAAGGAGCACCAGGAGCCTGTAGACCATTTACCTCCAAGATGAGTCTTGATTGCGTGGCTCTCTCCTCCTCCTGGTGCTGCTCGCCTTGTGTGCAGAGTAGAATGGGATGGCAGTGAGATCTCATCCAAAATTTGAGCCGGGATTCAGGCTTCAGTGGCTGAGAGCAGCTTTCAGACTGAAGATCTTGTGCTCTGTCATCTCTAGCAAATCTAAGGGAAAGAAGCCACCCTGGAGTTTGGCTGTAAGCCTTGAGGTGTCAGTTGCCTTTGCACCAAGGGATGTGTACGTTAGCAGTATATGTCTGACTTATATGATCTGCTCAGTGAGAGGACTGGTTTTCCAGGGCTTGAGGGATGAGACAAGGGGTGATGGGTTTGAGCTTAAACAGGGGAGATTTAGTTTAGATATCCAGAAGAAATTGTTTGCTGTGAGAGTGGTGAGGCACTGGAACAGGCTGCCCAAGGAAGTTGCTCCGTCCCTGGCAATGTTCAGGTTCAGGCTGGATGGGACTTGGAGCAGCCTGGTCTAGTGGAAGGTGTCGCTGTCCATGGCAAGGGGCTGGAAGTGGATGATCTTGAGGTCCTTTCCAATGCAAACCATTCTGTGGTTCTCTGAGACACCATCCCAGGGGGTTGGTTAGAAATGAGAAACCAGCCCCAAGGCTGATCTCCTGAGGGACGAGATGGGTCCCGTATCTTCTCCTGGAGCATCTGGAGGTGGTTCCATGCAGGCCAGGGACCGGCAGCAGCACTGAGACAACCTGGAAGGTGCCGGGTAGCAGAAGGAATTGCGCTCACAGTGATTTCACTCCACAGGCTGTGAGACCAGGCTGCCCCTGTGCATCAGTGGGGAAGGCGTCGGGCCCCAGGTGGAACTCAGCTGCGACCAGCTGAGCGTCGGGAAGGTGTTTGTTGGCTCAAGCCACAGCTACAAGGTGAGCAGGACGGGTGGCAGGGCATGGGGTGGATCTGGATGGCTCGTGGGCAGCAGTGAGCCTGGTGGAGGTGTGGGATGGGTCTGAATCAAGTTGGTGGTGCTGAGCAGGTCCTTGCCACTGCAGGTCAAGTGGAGTGCTCTGTGTCAGGGGAATAAGGCCAGAGTGGCTCTGTTTGTGTGAAGTTATCCCTGCTTTGCATGAAAAAGCCCTGAGGCAGAACTTGTCCTGTTGTATTTGGCAGCAGCGCTCAGCATCTTCTGCCTTTTACAGATGTTAATTGCTAAAGTAGAAAAGAAGTGAGCCTTCAGTAAGTAAAGAGGATTCTTCATGTATTTCCATGTTGCTTTCTTGCTGCTGCTGCAGGTGCTCCTGCTCAACAGAGGAGTTCCTGAGGCTCCCTTCAGCATGGTGTATCCGGAGAGAGCTCTGGACTCCTGCTACGAGGTGGCTCTGCATGGGGAGGCCTCAGGCATCAGCTACCTCCTGGACACCACCGAGATCGACTGCGGGCTGCAGGTGCCGCACGCTGCTCTTGTCAGAGCTCCTTGTCTCCAGCCATGACCGGTGGGCTGCTGCCCCCCCGCGTCGAGAGCTCTCCCCCCTTCCCAGCTGCTCTGCTGGCTCTGTGGCTCGGAAGTCCAGCGTTTGGGTGATAGCTCCAAGCTGGTGTTTAATGGCCATCTCCAGCCCAGCCCAAAGTTGGGAATCCATCCTCTTGGAGGGAACTACCGCTGCCTCCTGGGACAGGCAGGATCCCAGTGTTGCTCTCCAGAGGGATGTGTCCCTCAGATGTCCATCCGCTGATGGGCTCCTAAAGCCAGAGGTGCAAGGAGGTGCTCTCTTTTAATGCTCCTGATTCATCGGCCAAGGAGGCAGCTGACTTGGGTTTGCAGTCACTGTAGCTGGATAGAATGTCCCAGAATAACCCTCACTGTACTTCTTTCCAGTTACAACCCCACAGCTGTTTCCAGCTGTTGGCCGTGTGTGCGTTGCCCTGTCCATCTCCTTTTTGGCTTGTATTTTGCCCACAAATACTAGTGTGCAGGAGCCTTTTCTCCTTAAATGCCTCAGTGCCTCCTCCTGTGTTTCAGCTTGCTGTTGGGTGACACCTTCAAGTGCAGAGGGCTTGTGTCCCCTACTTGGTTTCTTCCTGATCTTTCCATGGTTGTAATTGCACCTCTGCCACAAATACCTGTCCCTGTGTAGGGCTCAGAGGTACCCTGCAGTCACGGGTTGCCCAGGTTAACCCAGAGAGCCCAGTGCCCATCTCTCCTGTGCGCTTCATGCTTCTGGGCTGTGTTCCTTTGCTTTCGACCCAATGGAAGAGGAATGAAATTGTGAGCAGCAGACGTGTGCCTGTAACTTCCTGCTCTTCTGTCCTCTCCTCAGGTGTTTAACAAAGTCATGGAAGCAGCAGTGACCCTGCAGAACAGTGGGAAGCTGGGATTTGCCTTTGTGGTGCTGAGCCCCGGCACAGGCACTGCAGCCAGCCCTCTGCCTGGCGTGCCCCTGGTCGTGCCCAGCATGGTGAGTAGCACAAGGGCTTCACCCGGCCTGTGTCAGGCTGCCCAGGAGAGAGTTTTGGGGGAAAATAGGGGGAATGAGCACACAACCCCCGTCCAAAACCAGGCAGCAGAGACGGGGCTGTGAGCGATTGCTGCAGAGGCAGAGGAGGTGCATCGAGCACAATCCTAATGGAGCCCCTGACTGGCCTTGGCCGCCACTGGCTCTGCTGTCCTACAGCAACCAGCAGTGGGAGGCATGATGGTTGCGGGAGCTCTTTGGAGCTGAGTGCTGAGCTCTCTGGTTGTGCCATCACTGGAGCATCACTCCATCCCAGTTGTCATCCTGCCTGGGTGTCTTAGAGCTGGAGCAGTGTTCCTGCCTTGGTGCCCTTTTGCAATGGGAAGAGGAAGCAAAGGGCCAAGTGGCTTCCACCTTCCTCAGTGCTTGTCCGCCTGAGGGATGACACGCTGATGTCCTCTCCTGCAAGCTGCTGCCAGGAGCTGCTGGCCCTGCTGGAAGTGCAGGCCCTTTGGTGCTCTTGCAGAACAGCTGGTGAAAGAGCTTTGGTTTGTTGTGCCTGGCTCTGGCTAGCAGAGGGTAAACCCTGTCAGCAGAATAGCTGTGCTCATGCTGAGCAGAGGGCAGCCTTGCGAGGCCTCTGAAGGACATACTGCATCTTGGTGTAGGAGACTTGGGCGTTTGGGTACAAGAAAGCTGGAGGTGGGAATGTCTGATGTTTCCTTATGTATGAGAAGCTGTCTTGTGTCCTCAGCGTGTCTGTCGTGTGAGCCATCCCTCCACTGAGTCCTCTTTGGTACACAACCTCCCTCCCTCTTCTGTGCCCTGCAGGGTTACATTGAACCTGGCAAGCAGCAAGTGCTGAAAGTCTATTACCTGCCAGGAGTGCCTGGAGTCTTCTGCAGGGCTTTCCAGATCCAAGTGGGTCACCTGGAGCCAGCAAAAATCTGCCTGAAAGGAGAAGGGACCTTTCCCAGGATCCACTTGGACCTGCCCAGGAACATCAAAGGTGAGCACTGCCTGTCTGCTCACCAGGAAGGTCACCTGGCTTTCCCCCATGCCATATGCCCATAGGGCAGCTCATGGGCACCTGCGCCAGGCCTGGAGGTTTCAGGGCTGTCAGGCAAACTCAGCCCTCTGGTTGCTTCCTTGGTCTCTGGCAGACGAGCCCGTGTGGCTTTGTCGCAGGAACCATCCTGCACAGCTTGCCAGCGTATGGCAGAGGTCTGGGAGGACGAAGGCTGGGCAGAAAAGCACAGGGAAGCTGCAAGAGAGGCTGGCAGGGATTTTGACAGGGTTGGGTTTGCATCACGTTGTGGGGCTGAGATGCTCCTGTGTGGCGAGAAAGACGTCTGGGGGTGAGAAGCAGCAGGATCGCCTTTCCCTCCATTGCTGGAGCAGTTTGTGTCTGCGTGTTGGGGGAATGGGGCTTCCCGTCTTCCATGGGATTTGTGCTGCCCCACTGCTATTGGTGGTGTTCTGTGCTTTCAGGCAACGCCAAATATGAGAAGATCCTCCAAAAGGCCCAAGAAAAGCTGGACAAAGGCAGCCAGAGAGACGAGGCCATTGCTCTGGGGGAGGCTGTGGCAGCCGAGCCCCACATGGATGACTCGGGCACCATGGTGAGTAGAGCTGCTGCCCTGTCCCACACGTGCCACCCTCCTGCGTGTCACTGGAGCCCCTGCGCCCCACGGCCCTGTGCCCAGGGCTCTGCTGGCACTGGGTGCCTCCCTGCACAGCCCTGGCCACGGACTGTGTCAGCTCAGCGTGCCCCATGGGCTGCCCACCTCTGGGAGTTGTCCCTCCTGGAGATGCACCAGCTCCTGACTACCCCAGGAGATGCTAAGGGCTGTGCTCAAGCAGTTGGGTTTATGGTGCTCTGAAGGACATTCAGGTCGGTGCTGGGGGTTTTGTTGCTCACTGGCCAAGCCCTGCCAGCTTTACAGCGTGTAAAGCAGCAGCCTGAATGCACCCTGAGGCTGTGCTGTGTTCTGGATCTCCGAGAGGCTCCAGCTCTCTCATGGTTCCCTTTCCAGGAGAGCTTTTGTCCAAGCTGCTTTGGCACTAACTGGGGGCAGGGACATACTTGGAGCTTTGGAAGGTTTCTGGCTTGTCTGTCCATGTGTCCAGATCAGCTTTGATAACTGGGCAGGGAGAGACACTGGAGTTCATTTCTTTGGAGCTATGATCCTGCCTGAGAGAGCAGGAAGTGTCCCAGACACTGAGCAGTGAGACAGAATGACTCCATCGCCTCTCTCAACAAGAGCAGGGTGGGATCCTCCACCTGAGACAAGCTTGTGCCTTGGGAAGGACCTTTGCTAAGCAGCCCCTGTCTTTACTTTCCTCAGTGGGATGCTCAGCTGCAGATGCAGATGGAGGAGATGCTGATGGAGGAACATGCCGTGGAGCAGCAGAAAGCTCTCAGCTCCCATCCCCCGGAGGACACTGCCTTTCACCAGCGTGTACATCGGAGGCTTCTCAAGTTAGTAGGGAGTCCTGTATCCTGTGTGCAGGGGCCCCGAGGGTAACAGCCAGCAGTGCAGGCCTGCTCCTGAGAGCTCCTTGTGTCTCAGAGCTGGGAACAGCTGCGGACTTCAGAAGGGGCCTGATGCTGAGAGCTATGATGTGCTCCCTGTGGGCAGCTCGGTGTCCTCGCTTGCACAGTGCTCCCCTGAGCTCTGGAGGTGCTCCCCTCCCCACAGTTGCTGGGTTCTGTTCTCAGAGCTGAGGGGTGCAGACGAGCAAGCCCTTGCAGACAGCACAGGCACCACCCCTGCTGACCAGCTCTGAAAGGGGCATCTCAAAGCCGGCGTCTTTGTGCCAAGAAACAGACCCCACTATGCAGGAAGAGCAGGGAATGGTCCAGATCCCTTATGCACTTTTCCAAGTGGGATTGCCTGCCAAAAGACCTCTGCAAGGAAATGCTATGACAAGGTCCTGAAGCAGTTTCAGGCTTGGGCTGGACACCAGCTTAGCAGTTTGATTGAGATCAGTGGAGATGCAGTGGACTTCTCTGCAATGGCTTTTTGCAGCATAGGAACTGTGTCCAGTACCCACTTTAAAGTCACTCGAAGATCCCATTGGTGGCTGATAAATCCTAGGCCCTGCACTCCCCATGACTTAGCCAAGTGTTATTACTGGGTACTCAGGCCTTGGGTTTCCTGGGCTTGGCTTGAGCTTTCAGAGCAGTGAATACAGAATTATCCACTCCATTTGCTTCTCCAGCCCACGCCATGCTGGGGTTTACAGAGTTTCCTTACTCCTCCTTTCAGAGCTGAGCTGCCCGAATACATCCTGGACCTTGGCTATGTCGTTCCCGGTGACATCCACACACACATGGTGAAGATCACCAACACCGGGCACTTCCCCGCATCTTTCCGTGTCGATGGATATGTCCTGTATAACACAGGTAACCTGTGGTGGAGAGGCTTCACAGGGGCTTGAAGGAGCTATCTCTGACACATCAGCTGAAGCCATTGGTCACGGGGAGATTTGAGTACTTCCTTGGACAGCTTTTTCCTCCTTAGTACCCCCGTGCTGGGTGCCCTGTTCAAGAGCCTGACTTCTGGCGAGCAGTGCCCAGAGACCTGCTCTGCCTGTGGCTGCCCTAAAATCTGATTGCAGGGGCCAGAAGGGCTGATCACCTTGATCGCCTCTCAGCATCTTCTGCTCTTGGCTCCCGTGAGCATCATCCCAGTTTCTTTGTGCACTCTGAGGGTTTATGTTGCAAACAGATGGACCCTCTGTGGTTCAGAAGTGCTTTGTTTAGAGTTCATAGTGCCAGAGCACTTCTGCTCAGCCTTTATTGACCGGCCTGTGGGATCCTCTGCTCTATGGAAACAGGCTTCCCAAAGAGGCCTTGAGGTAAGGCTGCAGCTCCAGCACATGGTGACTGCTGTCTTTGCGGGGTGGCCAGTCGTCTCTTCTAAGCCGCTGTCCAGGGAACACCCCAGCATTTAGTATCTTAGGTGGCAATTCTCCTTTGGAGAGGTCTATGCATCCTTCCCTGAGATGCTTGATGAAGGAATTGCTGGAGTTCCTCAAGCAATGTGATTTCTTTTTACTATGTAACCCCTGGATTCTGGTTGTGAAAGTCCTTTTGCTTTGGGCAGTGCCAGAGGGAGAAGAGCAGCTTCTCTGGAGATGCAAAGGGGTCTTTCCCAGAGCTGCCAGCCAGGACACCCCTGTGGCCTTACCGTGCTTCTGAGCCATTTCCTGTTGCTTGCATATCTCAGCTGCTTTATTTTGCTGTGTTCAGGCTTCAGTGTGTGCCTGGAGTGTGTGAAGCACCTGCCCTCCTGTGAGAGCAAGACATTTGAAGTGTGCTTCGACCCACAAAGTGCCAACGTGCCCCTGGGAAAAGTGGATGTGCTCCTGCCCATCAAGGTACTCCAGCTTCTGGGGCAGGCAGCAGGTTTGGCACAGCAGTGAGTATCGGGTGGGCTCTCAACCGGATGCTCTGTCCTTCTCTAGGTCAGAGGAGGCCCCACATTCCAGGTCCGCCTCCGTGCCATGGTGGCTGAGCCGTCCCTCTGCGTGTCCAGGGACAGGCTGGAGTTCTCTGCTGTCCAGTGTGGGCAGTGCCAGGAAGAAACCATCCAGCTCCACAACACGTTCCAGGTCCCCTGTAAATGGTCCATCAGCATGACTGATCCTGTTCAGGAGGTAAAGCACAGACAACGTGTAACACACAACTTCTCGGTTGGGTTCTCTTTGCCTTTCTTGCCTTTTGTGCCCCTCTGGCTGCCTGAGCACTTGGGCTGCAGCTCGCTTGAGGAAGCTTTTGAGGGTACAGAGCAAGGCTGGTTCACCTGGGCCTGTTCACTAGCTGATGCTTCACTTCTCTGCCGTCTTCACCCATTCCTCCTTCTCTGAGGACACTGCCTCCTCATCTGCCTGCCCTGCCAGCATGTTTGCCCTCCAGTTCTAGGCAGTGGTGGCCACGTCTGGGTGGGATGAAGGTGCTTCCTGCACCGTGCCAGCATCTCGGAGCACTGCAGGAACCGAAGGTCTGTCCTCACAGACCAAGGAGACCTCACGCCACTGGTTTCTGTGCGCAGGTGGACAAACATCTGCCAGGGAGCGAGCACCAGAAGCTGCTGGAGGAGATGAAGTCTGTGCCCTGTGGCTTTGAGGTGCTGCCCTCAGCTGGAAGCCTCGCTCCAGGACAGCAGTGCCACGTCCAAGTCCGTTTTTCACCCACGGAAGAGGTGAGATTGGTGGGTGTCATGCCAGGATGTCTGGCAGGGCAGTGTGGTAAGGGGAGGCCAGCCCAGGAAGCTGGGGATGAGCTCTGCCTCCACGTGGAGCTTCCTGCGCCTCAGTTTCCCCTGCACGTTCCCACGCAGTTCGGGAGTCAGCTTAAATGATGGAGCATTCCCAAAGGCAGTTTGCATGTGGCCACCGTGACTTGGAAACTGGTAGCGTGTGACAGGATGGACACAAGTGCTTCCATGCCTGGGGACAGTCCCAGGGATCTCAATTGCTCGTGGAGATTTCAGCGTCTCGTGTCTGGCTTTGACCAGAGGCAAGCACTGAGCAGAGAAGATGATCCTTATTTGTGTCCAGTGAGAGCTCAGGTGTCTCTTGCACACAGCTGATGTTTGCCTGGTGCTGCAGTGCCAGGACTGTGTCTGAGAAAGCAGACCTTTCTCATGAGCGTTGCGCTCCCCCGTGCCCAGGTGAAAACCTCTGAGAGCCCATTTTAGATCCACCTGGGAGCCAACTGTCCAGTTATGCTCCACAGCAGGACTCGCTGCAGTTCCTGAGAGCCATGCAGATGCTGTAGCCCCTGCTCTAAGTAAATACCTGTTTTGGGTTCAGCTTGGAGGTGCTGACAAGACCCCTGACCCTGGGCGATTGTTGACTTGGAGGTGCTGTCAGCTGGGGCTTCACGGAGGAGCTTTCTGTGCTGCTTCTTTGCAGAAGTGCTACCGGGGCGAGCTGCAGATCCAGATTTGCCAGAGCAGCCAACGCCTGCAGGTGCCGGTCTTGGGATGTGGTCTGGAGCCACGGCTGGAGTCCATCCCTGCAGAGCTGGAGCTGGGACCGCTGCTGCCCCAGAGCCATGGGGAAGAGGGGACAGTGGTGGTGAAGAAGCCCTGTGAGGTTTACTCAGTGCAGTTTGAGCAGCAGCACCTTGCTGAGGAGCAGGTGAGGGGGAAGGTCTGTGCACACTCTGTAGATTCCCAGCGCTCCAGCATGGCCAGGCTTGTGCAGGGAGACGGGGGCAGTGCGCAGGGCAAAGCCTGGTGGCCTTCCAGGGTTAGCCAGCTCTGCTGGCAGGCTGCAGAGGGACTTGGATAATCCCTGCCCCTGGGGGGAAGGAATGTGGGAGGGGATAGCTTGGCTGGGGGGCCTGCTCACATGGTGAAGGTCAAGAAACTCATCCTGCCTATGGTTTCTCTTCCTTCTGTGCACAGCCCCTACAGACACCGAAAAATGACAACAGCCCCAACAGCTTGTTGCTGCCTCCGTGTGCCCCGGGAGAGAAGCTGACTGATGAGGCCCAAGGAAGGGGCATAAAAATGAAGGTGAGATGAAATCTAAAGGCTAAAACTCCAGGTGGCAACCGGCATGGTTTTCTCATTTCCTCCTCTCTTCCCCAGCCTCCCATGGTTTGGGTTTCTGCCACGAGAGTGGCAGAAAGCCTTTTCTCCTTCTTTCCTTTGGCTTGATATCAATCCCTACCGCCTCAGGTTGACGTTGTGGATCCACCAGGAAAGGTGGTGAAGCTGGGAAACGTCTGCATTGGACAGACGGTGAAGAAGATGGTCACCGTAGCCAACAAGAGTGCAGCCCCTCTCACCTTTAAGCTGAGGGTCACGTCCACCGTGCCAGAGTTGCAGGAAGCTGGGGTAAGGCCCGTTCCTTCTCTGCAGAGCACTTTGGTGTGCCTGCAGGGAGCGCTGAGCTGCTGTGGGTGGGAGCTAGCCCTGGCTGCCTGTGCCTGCCCTGTCCTCCCTGCTGGCACTGCTCTGGCAGCAGATGCCTGCAGTGCGAATGCTTCAGCTGAGCTGGGTGCCAGGACTCCCCGAGAGCCAGAAGTGAGAAGGCGGCACAATTCCTCTAGCCTGTTTTAGACACATCCATCAGGATGCAGCCATGTGTTTTAGATCTGGAAAGGTGAGGGAGGTGAATCTTGAAAGAGGGAGAGTTGCAGCTCTGTTGGAACGTATGTGAAAGCTTTAGAAGACAGAGTTGACCTCGCCGTGACCAGGTGGACACATGGTAGAAAACACCTTTGGTATTCCCTAGGAATGCCTAGGAGGGAATGAGTGGGACTGGGGCAGTGCTGGTGGGGACAGAAGAGGAATTGGAAGCCTCTTCCCTGAGTGTGGTGAGGGAGGCTCCACAGCTTGCTTGCCAGATGAAATAGTCTCCACTCGTTTCTTCGGGTAGGTTCTGTGCTTGAAGCCCAGCAAGGATCTAAAGCTGAAGGGCAGAGGAGACACCTGCAAAGTGGAGGTGACCTTCTCCCCGAAGCGCCGCATGCAGCCGTTCAGCGGGGAAGTGCTGCTGGAGTGCCGCGGGCTGGTGCGCTCCCTCTGTGTGGTGCGTGGCTCCTGCCAGGGCAGCCTCGTGAACCTGGACCAGGACCATCTCAGCTTTGGAGCCGTGGTGCAGCAGAGCTACACGTGCCGGCGCGTTGTCATGCGGAACGCGGGCGACACAAGAGTCAGGTAAAGCAGCAGGTCCTGCCCAGCCTGAAGCCTTATTGCCAGGTGGATCAGCGTCAGGCCTGAGATGTGGTGGGAAAGCCCACAAGAGACTTGCAGCCTCACACTGAGGCTTACACTGCCTTCACAGCTCCCCGTGGCTAATCCTTCTTTCCTGTCCTTGTGCTTTCCTCGGCAAGGTTTATGTGGGACGCGGAGAGCTTCAAGCCAGACTTTTCCATCAGCCCCACAAAGGGTTACATCAGCCCAGGGATGGATGTCCCCTTGGTTGTGACCTTCCGCCCCTCGAAGCTGAGCCAGGCTGTCCAGTACAAGGGGCTGCGGTGCTTCATCCAGGGCAGTGAGGCGCTGCGGCTTACGCTGGCAGGATCCTGCGTGGAGGCCCCTGGCCCCAAAGAGGTAACGCAGCAGGGACAGGATGGGCCCCTGGACCCCAGCATCTGCACCACATCTCTCCCAGGGCAGGAACTGAAGGACACTTGTGAGCACAGACTCGCTGGTGCTGGGGTATCCCAGAGAGAAACTGCTGGGCAGGATTGCCAGAATTCCTGAGCCCTGTCATTGCCTTTCTCCCCTGTTCAAGGTGCTGCTCCTCCAGTGAGCAGCTCAGCTGTCCTGGCTCTGCACTGCAGCACCCATGCCATGTATCCCAGCACTGCACCTGCAGCCACACTTCTCCCCCCTGCTGGGCCAGGGGAGGGCATTCAGCAGTAGGAAGGGGCAAGGCATCTGCATCCAGCCCCTGGGATGGGGCAGCCTGGGAGCTGTTGGCTCTTGCTCCCAGAGAGAGCGTGGAGCTCCTCTTCCTCCTGCCCATGAAGGAAGGGGCTGTGTGGCTGCAGATCTTGTCCTTGCACAGGAGTTTCCTTTCAGGACTCCCCGTTTCACCCAGCATGCGAAAGGCTTGTTCTGCTCCCTTCTTCAAGAGCAACCAGCTTGATTTACTCCAAAAGCTATGGCCAAAGCGTAATTTTTGCATGTGACAAGGAAAAGCTGCTCCCTGTGCTCCAGGTCCTGGTGCAGAGCCAGCGTGAGAAGAGTGGGAAGGGTTGTGGGTACGACCCAGCAGCCTCTGTGCTCCTCTGTTACAGACGCTGACTTTCATCTGCAATGTGCGTGAGAGGCAGAGCCAGACCATCCTCCTGTCCAACCCGAGCAGCGAGGCCTGGACCCTGCAGCCCATCATTGAGGGGAAATACTGGAAAGGGCCTGAATTGATCCATCTGGAGGCCAGGCAAAAAGAAAAGGTCTACCAGGTCACCTACAGACCCCTAACCATGAGCTCTGAGAACAAGAAGCACCAGGTACGTGAGCTGTGCCAGCGTGTGCTGACCCTCGTGGCATGACCCTTGTAGCTCACCCTGCTTT
Organism: Melopsittacus undulatus; assembly: GCF_012275295.1. Classification (NCBI taxonomy): domain Eukaryota; kingdom Metazoa; phylum Chordata; class Aves; order Psittaciformes; family Psittaculidae; genus Melopsittacus; species Melopsittacus undulatus. The sequence goes on along the minus strand of NC_047539.1, from coordinate 11,803,169 downwards.
GGGCAGGAGGTTGGCCGAGATGACCTTCAGAGGTCCTGTCCAAGCTGAAGGTGTCCTGTGCCCTCTGTTGGAAGCTGGGTTTTGTGGTGGCTGGGGGCCAGGCACGGGCAAAGGGCAGATGGGAACTCGGGCCTGACCGCCAAACGTGTTGGAGCAGCTGACCTAAAGAGCCAGGCTTTCTGAAGGCCAAGAAATGAAGTTTGTTCTGCGCAGCTCCTGGTGGCTGCTTGTGGCAGCCCAGGGGGCTCAGAGACCCCCACGCTCAGCGCACGGCTGCACAGGCTCTCCGTGCCCTGGGCACAACCACTTGTGCCTGTCCTTGTGCAGCTTGCAGGGAGCAAGAAGGGCAAAGCTGCCCTGCAGTTTCTCAGTGCCCTCCTGGCCGTGAACAGGCAAGTGGGAAACGAGAGAGATCTCTTGACAGTCATGCAGGAGCTGTGGGAGGAGCCCTTCCTTCAGGTCTCAGGCTGGGCACATGGGGGTGACTGGCCCCTCTGCAATGTTTTCTGTGCCACAAGCTCATAAATCCAAGGGGTCAGTTCAGAAGGGCTCTGGGGTGCTGGAGCTGCCGGGTCCTTGTCCCGCTCCAGCTGACCTTACAGTAGGCCAGAAATGAGGTCAGAGATTTCTGGTCTCCGTCTCCAGGGTGCTCAGCAGATCTGTGCCCTTAGGGTTGCACGTGCTCAGCATGTCTTTAACGTAGAGCCTGCGTGAGGAGTCTTGCAGCTTTCAGCTGCTGTGGAGGCAGAGGAGATGGCAGAGGCAGGTGTCTGGGATCCACTGGCACCAAGAATGAGCATGGATATGAGCTTTCCATGGCCCACGGCTGGTGGGCCCCTGTTGTGCCAGCTTAGAGGCTGGTGTCTGGGCAGTGCTGTTGGGGCTAAGGCCAGCAGGACTGAGGCAATGGAGCTCATCAGGGATGGGCACCCCCTGCCCAGGGCTGTCCCTGCATGAGCACAGGCTGGCAGGGATGTGCCCAGGTGAGTGTGGCCAGTAAGGGAGTGTTGGGATGTGCAGAGCAGCTCTGCTGCAGGGCCCGTGTCTCCTTGCTTTGCCCAGAGATGCTGCCTCTGTGTCCTGTAGCTGTGCCATGTCCTGTGGGCCATGCACCCACTCACAACCAGCTCTGAGCAGGTGCGATGCTGGTGCCTCCTGCACGGGACAGGGCTGCAGGCAGAGCTCTGCCAGCTGGGCGTGCTGGAAGTTGCTGCAGTGAGAGCCTGAGGCCTGGGGCTGGCCAGGGGTGCTCCAGAGCCGACTTGTCCTATTCGTTGTCTGTAGGGCTCCATCTTCTTCCCCCTGCCGGACGGGACAGGCTTACGCTACCACCTGGAAGGAACTGCTGAAGCCCCCAGGTGTTCAGGGGCCATTTCCCGGCAGGTTCCATGCAGGAAGTGCCACACGGAGCTCATCCCTGTGTCCAACTGGCTGCACAGACCACAGAGGTGAGTCCAGCCCAGGAAGTCTGGAAGTGCCTGGAAGCTCCTTCCTGAAAGCTTGTCCCTCTCCTTGGCCGTGTGTGGCCATACCCATGTTCTGCCTGTGCAGAGGCACCCTGGAGGGCTTTCCTCCAAGGGGGATGAGAGCTGGTGCCCTGTGCCTGAGGCACTGAGGGTGAGAGGGGCTGTATTGTACCCCCACACGATGGGTATCCTATGGGAGTCCTTCGTGTTGACCTTCACTGTGTCCTTCTCACCCACAGGTTCCTGGTGATTATTGACATGCTCAAACCAGAGAACCTGGAAAGCAGTTCTGTGCTGCAGGGGTGTTCCTATATGGACGTGCCAAGCTCTGTGAAGAAGGACTACCAGCTCACCTTCCTCTCCTACAAAGAAGGAGTCTTCAGGGCAAAGGTAAGTGAGGACACTGGTCTGCAGGGCCCTTCAAGGAGCTGTTGGCTCACCGAGAAGCTACATGCCTCTTCATACCTCCACGTGCACAGGTCCTATGAAATACCGCACGTGCTTTCTGTGGTCTTGTGCTCTTCCTCGGTGGGTGCTCACAGCCATTCCTGGAAGCAGGGCGCTGAGCTCAGGGGGCTGTTTTGGGTCTGTTTTCATGTGTGGAATGAGCAGCCCTTCCCTTTCTGTCTGATTTAGGTGACCTTCCTCAATGAGACAACCGGAGAGTACTTGTTCCACATGGTGACTTTCAAGGCAGTGGCTTCAGGACCCATGGGCACTGTTCAAATGAGCACCGCTGTTCGGCAGAGAGTGTCCTCCAGCGTCAAGGTGGACAACCCTCTGCCTGTCCCGGTGACGTTTGACATCAACTGCAAAGTGCCCGACGTCAGCGTTCCCCAGCACTTTACTGTCCCTGCACAGTCGAAGGTAGGGGCAAAGCTCCTCCGGCTCCCTCTGCTCTCCCTGCTCCTGGCTGCAGGGGATGCTCTTGAAGGGTGATGCCTGAAAGGAGCCATGTGGGGCTTCCTTCCGTGGTGGCAGCTCCCTGCCGATGATCTAGAGAGGGAGCAGTGTGCGAGAATATCCCCAGTGGGCATCATCCTGCGCTGGTGGAGCCTGCCCTGCTGCCCCCTGGAACACACTGCAAGTGGGCCTCACGTGGCAGGTCCTTGTGCCACGTGCCCCTCATTTAGTGTGGTGCTTCCAGCTGTGAGTGGCTGCAGGACAAGCCTCAGCCCATGGCCAGGTTGTCTGCAGCCTGGATTTACAGGAAGTGGTGTGTGCCCTGGGGGAGCACAGGGGTTTTTTTATGGTGGGAAGCTTCTGGCATCGTGCTGGAGGGCTCTGAGCTGTTGGGATCTGTCCCTAAGTGAACCATCCCCCAGAAGGAGCAAGGCTGTGCCCGAGAGAGGGGAGTCAGAGGGGGGAAAGCAGCCCAGCCTTCTGGCACTGCCTGAGCACAGCAGGGACCAGCTGCCCCTTGTCAGGCACACGTGTTCCCTGCCTCTGCCTGACAAAGTGGCTTTTTCCTTCCTTCCTCCCAGGCGGATCTTGTCTTGGAGTATCAGCCCCTGCAAACGGGTGAGAGCAGCGGGCAGCTGGTGCTCCAGAGCAGCGACTTGGGCTCTCTGTTTTACACGCTGCAGCTGAAAGCCACCTGGAGCAGGCCAGAGAAGCCCGTGTATTTCCGCACCAGGCTGGGCTCCCGTCAGACCATCACCACCAAAATACGGCATTTTGCCCAGCAGAAGACCGAGTACCTCGTACAGGTGAGCGCGGCTGCCGGGGCTCTGGCTGGGAGGCAGCTCCTCTGGCCAGCACCAGCCCTCTCCACCAAGGGCTCTAAGTGCCTCTGGCTTGGCGTGGCAGAGCCAGGGTGGCCATGTGAGCCCAGGGGTCTTCCCACTGGTGTGGGCTTGTCACCAGCTGCACTGTCCTCCCTTGTGGGCCCATGTCTGCTGCCCTGGTTGGAGCTGCTTTTGCAGGTGCCACGGTGCCTGGGCTTGCTTCCCCCTTGCAGCCCAGGTCTGGCAGTCAGGCGTCTTGGGGCTTGGGTGCAGGGTTGTCCCTGCTGGGCACGTTTGCACAGTTCTCGTGCCCATTCCCCGCAGGCACTCACCAGGAGTGTGGTGTGGGTGGGCCAGGCCAGGGCCAGGGGACCATCGTGTTCTTCCCGATGTGCTGGCTCTGCTGTTGTGACCCACCCCCCATGGTCTCTTGTCTCCCCTGCACAGACCGACTGTGCCGACTTCCAGACGGCAAAATCCATCAGTGCGGCACCTGCCAGTGCTGGGGGCTCGGACCTGAGCGTGGAAGTGACCTTTGAGCCCTGCCACCTGGGCGAAGCCAAGGCCACGCTGCAGCTCAGCTCTGCATTGGGCGGGCAGTACTGCATCCCACTCATCGGCCTTGCGCTGCCCCCTGAAGCCCAGGGCCCCTTCCTCATCCCAGCCGGCGGCACCACCTCCATCTCCTTCAGGAACGTCTTCCGGAAGGCCACGGCGTTCCAATACGCAGTGAAGCACCCGGACTTCACCGTCAGGGCCCCCGAGGTGCTGCGCGCCAAGAGCAGCACCACCATCACCGTATCCTTCGCGGGCGGCCCGGCTCCTGTCACCAGCAGGCTGGTGGTCTCCTGCCCTGGGGGCTCCTGGATCTACCACCTCCGGGGCCTGCCCTCCCCCCGCAAGTGAGCAGCTGCCCCCAGCCCTTCCTGCCACGTTCGTGCTCTCTGGAGCAAATAAATGTCATTTAACATCCTCCCACACGACGTCCTTGTCTCTAAATGGGAGAGACGTGAATTTGCTGGATGGACACCCGGTGGACAAGGAATTGGCTGGATGACTGCACGCAGAGAGCTGCGGTCAGTGGCTCTATGTCCAACTGGAGACCAGTGAGGAATGGTGTCTCTCAGGGGTCGGTGTTGGGGCAGACCCTGTTCAACATCTTTGTCGGTGACACAGGCAGTGGGATCGAGCACCCTCAGCAAGTTTGCTGACGACACCGAGCTGTGTGGTGCAGTCAGCGTGCTGGAGGGAAGGGATGGCATCCAGAGGGACCTGGACATGCTGGAGAGGTGACCAACCTCCTGAAGTTCAGCAAAGCCGAGTGCAGCTCCTGCCCCTGGGTCAGGGCAATCCCAAGCACAGCTACAGGCTGCACGGAGAAGTGATTCAGAGCAGCCCGAGGAGAAGGGCCTGGGGGTCAGAACATGAGCTGGCTTCAGCATGGGCTTGAGCCCAGAAACCCCCTGTGTCCTGGGCTGTATCACCACCAGCATGACCAGGTCAAGGGAGGTGATCCTGCTCCTCCACTCTGCTCTCATGAGACCCGCACTTGGAGCACTGGGTAGAGTTCTGGTGTCCTCACCAGAAGGACGTAGAGCTGTTGGAGCAAATCCAGAGGAGGGCTGCGAGGATGCTAAGGGGGATGGAGCAGCTGCTGTACAAAGACAGGCTGAGAAAGTTGGGGCTGTTCAGCCTGGAGAAGGGAAGGCTGCATGGAGATCTCATAGCAGCCTTCCAGTATCTGAAGGGGGCCTACAAGGATGCTGGGGAGGGACTCTTGATCAGGGCCGGTAGCAATAGGACAAGGGGTGATGGGCTTAAAGTGAAACAGAGGTAGTTCAGGTTAGCTAGAAGGAAGAAATTGTTCCCTGTGTGGGTGGTGAGGCACTGGCACAGGTTGCCCAAAGCAGTGGTGAATGTTCCATCTGTGCCAGTGTTCAAGGCCAGGTTGGACGTGGTTTGAGCACCATGATCTTGTGTGAGGTGTCCCTGCCTGTGGCAGGGTGTTGGAACTAGATGATCTTTAGGTCCTTTCCAATCCAAACAGTTCTATGATTCTGTTATTCTCTAAGATTCTTTGGGAAAGCATGGTTAAGACTTCAGGTGGTTCCCCTTAAAGGTAAAAAGTGGAGAATGAAGACCTTAGGCCCACTGTAGGAGAGGATCTGGCTCGAGACCATCTTAAGAACCTGAACGTGCACAAGTCCATGGGACCTGATGAAATCTGTCTGCAGGTCCTGAAGGAGCTGGCAAATGAAGCTGCTAAGCCACTGTCCATCATATTTGAACAATCATGGCAGTCAGGTGAAGCTCCCGATGACTGTAAAAAGGGAAATACAAGCCCCATTTTCAAGAAGGGGAAAATGGATGACCCAGGGAATTACAGAGCAGTCAGTGTCACCTCTGTGCCTGGCAAAATCTGGGAGCAGATTCTCTTGGAAGGCATGCTAGGGCACATGAAAAACAACCAGGTGCTTGGTGACAGCCAGAAGGGCTTCACTAGGGGGAAATCCTGTCTGATCAATAGGGTGGCCTTCTATGATGGGGCTACAGAACGAATGGACAGCGTTAGAGCAGTTGATGTCACCGACCTGGACTTGTGCAAAGCGTTCAACACTGTCCCACACGACATCCTTGTCTCTAAATTGGAGAGACATCAATTTGATAGGTGGAGCACTCGGTGGGTAAAGAACTGGCTGGATGGGCGCACACAAAGAGTTGTGGTCAATGGCTCAGTGTCCAGCTGGAGACCAGTAATGAGTGGTGTTCCTCAGGGATCGGTGTTGGGACCGGTCTTGTTGGACAGCTTTGTCGCTGACATGGACAGTGGGATTGAGTGCGGCCTCAGCAAGTTTGCCGATGACACCAAGCTGTGTGGTTCGGCTGATCCACCAGAGGGAAGGAATGCCATCCAGAGGGACCTTGACACACTTGTGAGGTGGGCTGATGCCAACCCCATGAAGTTTAACCATGCCAAGTGCAAGTCTCCAGGTGTTGCCACAGAGTACAGCTGAAAAAACCTCACTCAGTTGACTGAGAGCTTCAGTCTCTGTTCTCTCCTAAGCCTGGTTTTGATAACACAGGAGCAAATGCTGGTGAGCTGAGGGATGACATCTTCAAGTTGTTTGAACCCACTGAGCACCATGACATTGCAGGAAGCTTTTGACTTCGAGTGCTGTCAGTAGCTGGAAATAGGCGTAGGAGCTCTCTTAGCAAAGCAGTTTGGGTGACAAAGTGCATGTTAGGAACTAATGTGTATACTGTAGAAATACTTCGGATTTTTATGACCTTCTTTCTGTCCTTCCCTTCCGTATAGTTGCAGAGGTTTGCTAAGAACCTGAACTTGGAGGCCCATTGTTTTGGGGCAGCCCTGGCTGTGAAACCTGAGTTTCACCTTGTGGAACTTCATGTTTGGACAAGGCTGTCTGGATTAAGGCTCTTGATTCCCCTCAGCAGGCTTAACTGCAACCAGGCATTTGAAGGCTTCTGGGCTTTTCATTTGTTGGCAAGGCTTTCTCAAACCTCTTAGGAATAGGAGAGAGCAATGAGTCCATTTCATGATGGAAAAGGGGAAAAAATAATAATTTCTTCCGTGTTGTGTTTATTACTTGGCCTTTATTTTCCTGAGAATTTCACTAGCAATGGGTGGAAGTTCCAGAGAGGGGAGTTAATAATCAAGATCCTGTAGAGCTTTGAATTCTGTTAGGACATGGGTGGTACACATTGTGTTCTCCTCTTCTGTGCCCGGCACAGTTGGTGTGTGTCTCCTACTGGGCCCCAGAGTGAAAAGTGGTACCACTGGAACGTTCCTGGTGCTTGCAAAGAGGCTGCTGACACGAGTTTGTACTGCTGTCTTCTGCTTGTCCTGGGGGTGACACAGACAGTGCTCCTGCCAGTACAGGTGAGAGGGAAAACAATCAATCAATGAATTAAACAGTTAAATCCATCCAACCTCTCTGAGCCGAGTTAGTTGTGCCAAGGTAAAGGGGCTTGTCCCAGTGCATCTGGGGTTGGAGAGAAATAACCTATTTCAGCATAGAAATACAACTGTAAGGCTAGAATAGGTATTTATAAGGATGTTACTGCTGGAACAGCATGGCTGGCCCACTGCTGCTGAGGGAGAGACAGGCAGGAGTTGGGCCTGGCCTTAAAACTGGTAACAAAGGCTAAGGTGTGACTGAATTAGCTACCCCTGACATTGCATAGGAGCCTGCTCTCTGTTTCCCCTTTCCTTCCGCCAGGAAGAGCTTACACATTTAGAGCAATGTACATTTGGGTTTGGTTTGGTTTTGTAAGAGCCACTCAGCAGGTGCTGATGTAAACTACACCTTTGCAGGTTCTTCCTGAGATTAAACAATGAGCCAATGTGCTCCTGATAGCACAGGCTTTCCCCTTCACTGCTGTGTTGTGTAAGATGAAGCAGTGAAGCACACCCAGTGGGAGAACGGGTATTGAATTTACTTTGGAGAATGGGCTGTGTAATTCCCAGGAAGAGGATATGAGGGATTGTGAGAGGATGACTCCTGTGATAAACACATAAATGTATTGGCTTCCGCAAATCATGGGTGTTGATGTGTGAACTGTGTCAAGAGTTGCTTAGAAAGAAAGAGTGTTCTCTGACTAAAAGCATCCCTCTGATGATGTGATGGTGTCACCTGTGGTTCCTGCAAATCCAGAACATCAGATGCTCATGAGTTTGGCTGAAGGAGGCAGAGAGACTTGTGGAAAGGCCCCCATAGGCAGAGCTGGGAGGTACTGAGAGAGTTTATGCTCTGTGTGAAAGCAGTTTCCTGCAGCTGCCCAGCTGGAGCGGGCTGGCAAGAGGACAGTGGATCTCAACAGAGAAATGTCATTAGCGTTTGAAGGCTTCTGAGCTTTTCATTTGATGGCAAGGCTTTCTCAAACCTCTTAGGAATAGGAGAGAGCAATGAGTCCATTTCGTGATGGAAAAGGGAAGAAGCTGATAGACTTTTAGGGGTTTTTTAATTGTGAAAAAAATGTGTTTAAAATGTTTCTTCATGAAACTGCAAATTCTGCTTCTCGGTGCAAACTGGCATGCTTGTCCCAGGGTGCCAGGATTGTCCATGGAACAGAAGGAAGTTCTGTTTTAACCAGCTCTAGTATTGCAGAGCACGACAGGTAAGGACCTGTTTTGTTTGGCATTTCAGCTAACCACCAGTGTTCCCTCTGAGAAGCTGGAGATGCTACAATGACAAGAACTTCTTGAATGTTCCAGTTCCTACAGCAAAATGGTCAAACCTTTGATAGCTCTTCCACTTTTAGCCATAACCACTTCAGGGTTTTGCTCCCTAGAGTGGCAGTGTGCCATTTAATTCTGTCTGTAAAAGCAGTGCAGCTTTGCTTTCTCTGGTTTTTAACCTTTTGTTTAATGGGCTGTGAATTTGGCTGCCTCTGTAAAGGTTCTTTCTTCATAAATCATAACTGCTCCATAACACAGTTGGAAAAGGGAAGCGTAACTGGTATAGAGGTTCTTTAACTCCTCCTTCCATCTAACTGGCAAAATGTAAGAGGCATTATCCTTGTACCTGTACACAGTGGAAACCATTCCGTGCTTTACTTCAGCCTCCAGCTTATCATAGTGTTCTGTGCGTTTCAGAATGACCAAAAAGCAAAAGATCACATCTCCTGAATGATGATTTCTAGGATTAATGTATGACAGACTGTTCATTTGAATTGTATTTGTGGTAGCCAAGCTAACTCAGAAGGTTGTGATGTGGATTTTCTTCCTCCCCTTGTACACAGGTGCCACGCTGTATTACAGATTTACTTCTGACATGAGTAACACTGAGTGGGGTTATAAGTTTACAGTGACAGCAGGTCATCCTGGGAGGTTTTAGACAGGTAAGCACTGCTCAGGATGTGTTGGAAAGGGCTTTCCGGAGTTATTTTGCCAAGCTTTGACAGAGATGTGGTTATCCCCTTTCTTGACTTAGAATTTGCTTTCTCCAATGTTTTGGAAACAAGGTGCTTCGTTTTGTTCAAGTTGATTCTTGACCAATGTCTCTTACTTGCTGTGACTTTGTTAGAAATACCAAATCTTCAGAGATGTGGGGACAATTATAGTAATGCTATTTGCATTCAGAGTTTCATTATATCAGTAATTACACACCGAAGTAACCACTCTAAGGTGCCATAATCAGGAAAACAAATAACTGTAATTGTCTCTTTAAAATAGGTATCCATTAAACTAAGTTGGTTCTGGATCTAATTTCTAGGTATAGCATGAAAGGGTTTGTTAGCTTGTATTAGAGTTCAAATAGTTGTAATGAAATTGAGGCTGGTGGATGACTGCAATCAGCAGATGTCTACTGCATAGTGAGTGAGGACCTATAGAATAGTTGGGGTTGGAAAGGACCTGAAGATCATCTAGTTCCAACCTGCCTGCCCTGGGCAGAGCCACCTCACACTAAAACACCTATGTTTAATTTGCCTTACTTGGGCAAACTTGAATTTCGAATAGGTTTCTTTCTCATTTTGCTCTAGATGTTACCAAAGAAAAGACTTGTGACCTTGAGACGTAATCCAGACTTATCTCAGGTTTTTGGTTGGTGTTACAGTTTGGTATTTCTTGCTTGCCAGATCAGTATTGAGTATATGGAGAAGAGAGAACTGACCGTGTGAACAAATGGGTCGCTACTAAAGTAACAGCTGTTTGAATTTTGTTTGAATTTGAACCTTTTCAGTTCAGAATAAGCAAAATCATGAAAATAGCAGCATCCTACCAGCTTGCTTTAATAAAGAGAAGTGAAAAAGTATATTTGTGCTGTGATAAAAATGGACCATTTGGCTCTCTGCAACCTTGATTTGCATCCAAGTCTGAAAACCTGGCTTTGGGATTTTCATCATGGATTTATTACTTTTTCAAGTTCCCTTAGGTATTTTCATCAGCAAATGTCATCTTTGTCACGTGGACAAGAGATTTAATTGCGGAAAGGCCAAGTCTCCATTGTGCTTGTATTCTTTAATCTTTTTCTTGTGTTAATCTGATGGTCCATTCTGAAATTGAGCTTCCCCTTTTCCCTCCCCTCCAACATTTGTCATCCTATCTGTGTAGTAAGTAACATCTGGGTTAGTTGGCTTTCACTCAGGAGTAGGAAGGAGGCAGGGTTGGAATTGTTTTTCAGCTATAGCTCAGGTTTTGTCTGTGCTGTACAAGGGCATCGCCTGCTCAGTGCTGTAGTGCAGTATTTGATAGTTTCAGTCAATGGAGCTACAGCATTTTGCAAAGTGATGGATACAGTCATTTTGAAGTCCTCATTTCAGGAGGCCACTGAGTTTTACCAGAGTCATTTGGACATATTCATAGATGTGACGTTTTCTCCACTTCACTGACTCAGAATGAAATTAATTGTCCTGAAGCACTTCACTGAATTTAGATTTTAGAATAATTCTTGTGCTTCTTCCTTCATTTACTCATCAGTTAAAACTGTCTGGTTTTGTTCTCTTCAATTTGTTTGGGGTTCTGTGTTGGGTTTTTTCCTTCCCAGAAACAGGCCTAAGGTCACAGTTACTCACTATTTCATTTGAATTGCCTTTTCTCAGGGACTGTGACCTTACCTTGTTGAAGCCACTTGGGCAGCTTTTTACCCATATGGAAAACAACTTGTGTCATGACATGGCCAAGCCTGGGATTCTTCCTCCTCTTCATGGTGCACTTGCAGAACTCGTTCTTGTTACAGAAAACAGAGTTAGTGGAAGCAGTTCCTGTGTTTGTATCCCTCCTCTCCCCAGTGCCCACAATGATACATAGTTCCGTGTTAAATTAAAAGCAGTTTTCCTTTCCTTGGCAAAGTTCATCAGAGCTTTAGAACCATTCAATGCTTCAGAAACATTAAAAACTTTCTCTTGTGGAATCTGGCAGCAAATTCTAATGGAGGGGCCATACTGTTGCCCTATCCATTGTGGAGCCTTATGGAATAGTCATGACTCCTCCTTATGCACTTAAGGCAGCAGGCCCTAAAGCCACTCTATTCTGAGAGGAATGCTGGTTTAATAACTAATTTCAAGGTATTCATATGTGCTTTTTCTTGAGTTGGTTTTGCACATTACATAGGAACAGTCTGTAATGAACTGATTTCTGTGTTCACAGACTGTGTTCTAGTCAGGGAGAGTCTTATGTGTAGTTCAGGTAGCTTTGGTCCATGGGGCCTACTGTAATGATCAGCATTTTAATGTTAATTAGTAGGATGTTATCTTCACTAGAAGTGTTGCTGTTCATTGAATGCTTTCCTGCAGGAGCTTGTATCTCTACAAGAGTATTTGCTTGCCTGAAGTACTGAAGATCATCTTCATCACTGCACAGCACAGGTAATAAGCTTGCACAACCTCAGTGATGTGTGGTTTTGCAATACCTTTCTGACAAGCAGAGATAATGAATGGTTTCTGACTGCCCAGTGCAGTTGTATAAAGTAGAGATAAATGTACTTTGACTTCACAATACCATGAAAGGCTTCTGGAATACGTGAATGAACTACGATACATGGCAGTTGTTGCACTACCAGGAGAGGACCAGCAAGATGGTTATTTATTTATCTATTTCTGTTTAATTTCATACAAGGTTTTCTTTCATTTTGGATTGAGGAGAATCATGGCTTTGTTTTTTCCTTCCCTCTTTTAGGCCCTGAAAAACACTGCTGCTGTCAGCCTTGCCATTAACTATCCAAACAAACCCACAGGTTTCTGGAATGTTGAATACTGGCTCAGGCCAGAGTGCATGGGATAGAGTAGTTTGTCTATAGGACATTGGAATGAACATTTTAACTCTGTTCAGGAGAAGGAAGCTCCTTCAGCTTCAGTGTATGAGCACTCTGCAGCCTGCCTTCCTTCCTTCCTTCCACCTTGATGTAGAATATGTAATAGTAAAAGCACACTTCAATGAAAAAGCACATCTTGAAGTAACTCACTCGTTGCCTACAGTTATGCATGCCCATATTGTAGCATGTTAGAGTAAACTGAACAATCCTTTTTTTTTAACCCAGAGGAAGTAAATGGCAGAAGGTAGTTGAGAATGGAAGGCCCCTGCATTGGTATCGTCTGCTCCCAGGGAAACTTGATAGATGGAATCTGACATGGAAATGACTCAAAGTGATGCCATCAGCAGTGTCTGTTACATGTAATTGAAGTGAGACGGGCAAACCAGAATCTGGTGGTCTGATGCAGAAATGGTCCACACTTGAATCCTGTCATGTTTGCTTTTGCTTTGCAGGCTACTACCCAAGAAAAAAGACTTCAATTCTTGCTAAACTCCAGGCTGTAAAACAAATTCTGGGTGATTTGCATTGCAGTTAAAGGATTCCAGCTTCAGAGCATCCTTGTGCAAGAAGTTTGTGTCTCGTGTTCTTTGATTTGATCACCTGGATCATCTGTTCTTACCTCACCGTATCTCCAATATTGTGTTCTAACTTGTACATCATTCTAGTGTGGAGAGCAAAGTCTAGCCTCCGTTCACAAAGCAGTGGCAATATGAAGAACTGAGGAACTTGTGTGTTTCTCAAAGATCACATCTTTACAAGCAATTATTAATGAAGTTTTTTTCTTCCAGTTATTTCAATCCTAATGGCTTGGGAGGTTCTTCCTGGCAATGTTGGGAACCCAGACTCCCAGCACTCAGGGTGGGGGTTAACGATGAATCGAGTCTTACCATATAGAGCAATAACTGCATTACTCCTAGTGAGCATGGAATCAATTGCAGACCTTCTATGCTGAAATAAACTGGCTTTCTTCCTGCTCAACTCTGCTTGTTATTCCCTTTTGAAAGAATTGTAAAGAACAAAGAAGCCTTTGTGGTGCATTTTCTATACCATTAGACAGTATGGTCTTGTCAGGTATGAATTCAGAGAAATTTGTGCTCATTATTTTCTTCCTCCCTTCTTTCACATCAGGATATGAAAGAAAGGGACCCAAAAGCTTCAGTAATAACTGAATGCAGGTTGTGTAAAGGCAGTGGCTCTATCATAAAGGAATCTTCTTCCCCAAGGACCCTGCTTGTCCACAAGGGGAGCAGTGCCTAAATGTCAATGTACACAGGATGTGTACAGGAGCGCTGCTTTGGGGATGGCCTCTGAACTGATGGTCTTATCTGCTGGGGCTGGAATTGTAAGGGTGGTCCAGTCCTCCTGAGAGGCAAAGCGAATGTTGCTTCAGATCAGCTTGAATCAGAATGTGATTGTTCTGCCTGAAAGACTTAAAACTGAAGACCAAGCAGCACTGTGCTGAAAGCCATTGCCTTCAGCATCAGAGTGGCCCTCTTAGCAAATGGGAATGCCAGAATTCAGGGAAAGTGGGCCACTTATCAAAGTCTGAAAGGAGGCAGAGAGATACTGCTCTGAACACCCTCCTCAAGTATACTTAAGGTTAAAGCCCTCCTTCCTTCCCAAATGAGATCCCAATGGGAAGGGACTTATCAGAGTTGGGGTGTATCTTTAACATGTGGTTCGTTTTGTTCCCACATCCTTTAGGGAGTCAATTTTGAAATTGCTTTTCTGGAGCAGTAGGACTTCCTGTTCACTGCCTCAGTGTGAATCCATGGCTAAGTGGTCAAGGATAGGGAATGGGCTGACTTGCTAAGGCATGTAGCATGCTGCTGAGATCTGCCTGTGTTAGTCAAAGAAGGCTTTTCTCTTTTTCCCCATCAGGGATGCAGACTGGCAGAGAGGGACCTCACTCATGCAGTCACCATTCCATGATTCTGTGATCACCTCTCAGAGATGTGTGCCTCTCACCAAACAGTTTTGGAGCTGGTAGTCAGCGGGCACGGAGCTTTGAAGAGAGAAATGCCAGTTTGGAGTGGGGTGATAGTGCTGCCCACAACAAGTGAGGACTGGGATGGGTCTGGTTCAGGCTCCAAAACGCCACAGAACTCCTGTGGATCCTGTGCAGGTGCTATAGGCTCTTCAAGACAGAGCACCATGAGTATGGTGAGCATCACAACTGTCTAAAGAGCTCTGAAACTCAGGTTCTCGGTGTGCCTAGAGCTGTGCAATGGCCCTTCTGGCATGGTTTTGGAGGGTGGGAGGGTGTATTCCTATCTGAATCAAGGGGTATGGGAAATAACCAGGCTGCCTCTTGTATTACTGCAAGCCTGGGGCAGGCAGGGCAATGCTGGAAGCTGCTGGAGCATTTGCCTTGTGCCATGTCTCCTGCGTTGGCATTGCGGTGGGATGAGACATGAGGGGGTCTGAAGGAGCTTCACTGCTCATTGCTGCAGCTGTGTCCAGTCCGGCACTGACGGAGTGTTTCAGGGGTAAATAGGGATGTCAGGTGTCTTATGTATACCAATTTCTGGTGGGTTTGTGCCTTGAGGTTGAGATGTTCCTGTGAGTTCAGAGCTGGGGGTGGCTCTTGTCCCCATCCCCATATCCACAGCAGGCACAGGCTCTGGTGTTCTTGAAGCCCACAGGAGCCAGAAACATTGCTGATAACTGAAATTGGTTCAAAAAATGCCTTTGTGCACTGAAAGGACTCAGCCTTTAGGGAAGTTCCTCACCTTCATCTGAGATAACACCATTCCTCGTGCCTGTCCTTCCCCAGCACTACCACATGCTCTCAGCTTGGCCAGGCAGCCGGAGCCCCAAAACCCCAGCAACAATGACCTTGTTTTCTACATGGGCACCCCTTCAGGCTGAGCAGAATCGATGACACCGTGGAGCTGGCAGCAGAGCTGTATTGATGCCATCTGCACAGAGCTGCCTCCTCACTGTCTGCAGATGAAATCACTGAACTGGTTGGTTGGTGCTTGTCGGGGTGCAGGGTGCTCGTGGTGGGCACCACGGCGCCCAGGGAGGAGCCCAGGGTCCCCCCAGACTGGGGATGCTCTTTGTGTCTCACACCAAGCGTGGGTGAGGAGATAGCACATCTCGTCCCTTTCCTTGGCACACGCTGTGTGCCACGGGCTCCTTCCAGAGCTCCCCATGAGCAGTTTCCAGCACCAAATGTCCTTGTGGTTTCCTTTGTTCCCCACTCTTTTGATCACAGGCTGCCTCTGATGTGGGAGACGAGGGCTCAGCTCTGCTCTGCCTTCAGAGAGATGCAGGCTGGGTGTCCTGAAACCCTCTTAGGCTTTATGCACCTTGGGATGCTCGTTTCTAAAGTCAGTTTGGCTCTTTGTATTTCACTTCAAGTGCTTCTTGGGATTTATGTTCCTGTGTGCCCAGGTTGACCCTGGTGGGGGAGAGAGCTCCTGGCCTCCTAGGGAGGTTAGAAGAGAGTCCAGTGTCATTTGACAGCATGGAGAAAGCAGAAGGGAAACACCAAGGGTTTTGCTTTCCGGTTGGGGGGGGGTGTTGTTGTGCAGAGCCACAGGGCTTTGGATGCCTGTGGGGAGCAGGGTGCTCTGGTCAGGGGCAATGAAGGAAGCCAACTCCTACAGCCACATCCCACCGGCTCCCACCAGAGCTGTTCCTGTCATGGTTTGTGTTTGCTCTCTGATGAATGTAGGATAGATTCTCTTTTCAGGGAAGAGAATCAGAGAAACCGACTGCAGCGTGTGAAGTATTTGGCAAACAATTCCTTCGATGTGGTGTGTAGGCAGCGCTCGATGTATTTGCGAGCTATGTACAGCTAAATACATATGTGTCACTCCATGTAATGGTTCCACTTCTTTGCAGGCTACCTGCAAAACACAGACCCCAGCAGAAGCTGTAAATACAGTGATGACACCACTGAATAAGCCAGTTCTCTAAAGCTTTTTGATGCAAAACATCTTTGTGTTTTCCAGTGAAAGACAATGGGATTTCGGTCCCGGCTGGCCCATGCTGCGGGCAGAGATGTGGTCCACATGGTTTGGGGTATTGATGCACCCAGAAGAACAAGGTGTCCTGGAGCTGTAGGTGTGTGTTGGTTATTGATGGCAAAGTTTTAGATGTTTGAGGGGGTTTTCACGGTGCTGGCATCAGATTGGGAGTGGTGGCTTGGCTGCTGCTTTCAAGACAAGAAGATAAAGTGATTTTGGGGAAGAAAGCTACAACAAACCAAACTTTTTGTCCTTTTGAGTTCCTCCCTTTCTTAAATGGAACTAAATCCATGCTTCTGGAAAGGGGGAAATTCCCTTTTTTCTTGTTTCGGAAGTGTTGGAACAAGAGCCTGGGACTTTTGGAAAGAAAACTCCTGCTGCTTTTTTTTTAAGGGTCATTAAAGTTGAGGCTGGAAGAGGCTGAAAGAGGCTGGAAGAGGCTGGTGTCCCAAGCAGCTGCATGTTTGCTGGGAAGAGCATGATGGGCCTCGGGGTAGGAGACCATAGCACAGGGGGCTGCATGTCCTACCCTTCCTTCTGTTTTGTGACAAGGAATAGGAAATCCCTCAGGTACCTTCACCAAGGGGAGAGGCAGCAAGTACCTGCAGCCTGGGGAGCACCATCAGAAGAATTCAGCACAAACAAAAGAAAGGGTCCCAAACACAGCAGCACTAATAGAGAGATTTTATTTCAACTGTACTGAGTTGTACAGCACATTTTGTTTGTCACATTGCCAAGGAACTGATTTTAGAGGTTTTTGGGCAGCACATTGTGACGCTGAACTCAAGAGAGCTAAAAGCAGCTTGGACTAACTGCCTGAACTGAAGGGCCAGGAGTACCTTGTTTCTGGCTTCCCCATCACATGCAGTCATTGCAACATGTGCAAGACAGGAGCAAACCCAGTTTCTTCTCCAGCCCAATGGGCACTCTCCCATGTCTGGCAGTGATTGCATGGTACAAGGGGGGCAGAATCTGAAGCAAGGCACCTTCTCTTCCCAAAGCCATCGTGGGTGTTTCCAGTATGGAAAAGAAGCAGAGTCCAGAGAAGTACAGGCTCTTCAGATGATGCTTTGCTTGCGCTGTTGGGACTTACAGAACCGGAGGCTGACATATCCAAGTGCAGGAAAGGGTCCCCACAGAGATGACAAACCATTAGCAAAGAATTGGGGGGATCACACCAGCAGAAAGTCCTTTGCCTCGTCAGTAGAACCAAACATCCTCACAGCTCCTCCCCACACACACAAAGCCTCAGCTCTTGAGGTGCAGGATTTATCAGACATGTTCATTTAGGTGGAAAACCCTCTGCATTTCTGCAGAGAAATCCCCACTTTGAAACTCTTCTTCCTCATGAACACCACAGATCTCTTAGACAGGAGGTGAGACGGGTGCTGCCCGAGGCATCCAGGGGTTCAAAGCCCACCCAAAGCCACCTTCTTCCTAAACCTGTGTCATGGTTTGAGCATGTTCTGAGGGTGTTTTTGTTCAAGGGTTTTTCCAGCCAGGTGGAGGAGGGGAGGCCGGGAGGAAGGAAAGACAGGGCACCTGACCCAGGCTAGCCAATGAGGTATTCCATACCATAGCACGTGATGCCCAGGATGCAGCTGGGAGAGAGAGAGCAGGAGGGATGGAGCTCTAGAGGAAAATGGAGGAGGGAGCACTCGGTGCTCGGCCAGGCAGGGTGGAGTGAGTTATGGGTCGGTGGCTGGTGAGGTGTTGTATTCTTTTCACTTGTTATTGGCTGTATCATTATTATTGTGTTAGGCCTTAGCTATTAAACCTTTCTTATCTCAATCCGTGGGGGCTACATTCCTTGGATTCTCCTTCCTAACTCTCCGGGAGTTGGGGGACTTGGTTTAAACCACGACACCCTGTTTTCTTTCTAAAGGCACTTCCTTTTCCTCAGAGGGAGTTGGGATTCCTGCTCTCTGGATTCAAGGAGCACAGAGGCAGTTACCAGTTGGCAACTCTGCACTTTGACCACTGAACAGGAAACAAAACCAGTCTAATCCAAGAGGGATTTCAGGGAGCACTGGGGCAAGTCCCAGAGATTGTTTCCCCCACTGAACAGATGCACACGTCCTGTTGCTCACTGCAGCTTGGCTGTACCTGCTGAAGTGGAAAGCCCAGAGCACAGTGTCTGTGTAGCCAGTGTCCTTCCCCATCCCCATTTCGGTATCCAGGCTTCATTCTCCCCTCTTTGGCTTACATTAAGTGCACAGAAACACATAGCAGCATTTGGACTGAAACCCTCACATACACCAGACAGCACATTCCTGGAGGTAAAACAGCACATTATGGCCTGTACCCTCAAGGTGTGGAGTTTTTAAGGATGAAGAGCAGTAGGCAGTGGAGACCTGAGGGCAGAAAAGGGGAGGAGGAACACCAGAGGAGCATGAGTTCTGTTTCCATGCCAGGAGAGGATCCGAGTGCCATTCCTGTTAGCCCCAGGCTGTGACACGAGCGCAGACAAGCAGACGGGCAGAGCAGAAGTGGAAAGCCAACCTCCCATCTCCCCGCAGTGCTGGGGCTGCAAGAACTTCCATGCACGCTTTTAGAGTTGTCCTCTTTTATTGTTGCCAAAGTGTGCACTAGTTTTGAAGGTGGTGGTTAACATCACATCATTCCCTTAGGCTAATGGCTGGGGACACATCTTGCTGATAGGGAGCTAAGGTGGAAGAGTGGGAAGTAGTTTATTTGATGGATGTGTTTTGTAGGTAGTGGCTGGTAACTCTCTGTGCCCTCGTGAAGGGCACACACAGAGTGGAAGCATATTTCAAAGTTATGGGATGGGCAGTGTCTGATAATACACCCTGGTTCCACTGGGAAAAGTGAAAACCCAACCAAAAATGTGTGACCTGAACTAGCAAATCCTAAGGCTACCTGTGTGTGTCACTGTGAGAGTGGGTAAAACCAGTTCCTTGTCTCCCCAGTCACACAGGCACTTGTGATGACTGGTACCCAAGGTCCCCAACCCGCCTCTCTAGGCAGATGTGCCAGATGCTGCTTTTTTTCCCCAGATGAAGCACAGCAGTAGGAGAGCAGCTGGAATCATTCCCATCAATCCATGTGAAAGTGGCCATTCATCTTGGTGCAGAAGAGACCTGGTTGGCTCATGGATGCAACCGCTCAATGCATCTGAGCAGTTTCTGTTCCCATTCAGAGGGATCTCTTCTCACCTTAAAACACAGCGCGTGTTTCAGCCTGTAGCACACGGCAGCGATTACTGAAGTACACTCAGAATCTCAGCCCTTGGCAGTGTGTGTGTGTTGCATTTGGAGCAATACACAAACATGAGTGTCTCTCCTTACCTATCTATGAGCCAAGGTCCCATGACAGCTGATGAGACTCAGGCCAATGCAATCAGCAGACTTCACCCAGATCTCTTCAGCTGGAGCAATGGAGGTGTCTGCATTGCAGTGAGAGGCATGAACCCCACCAAATCTCCCTCAACAATAAAGGCAGCTCATGGACCCAGTAAACACATAGGGGTGACCTGGTGCATTCAAATGTAAGCAGATAAGTCCTTGCCTAAAGACGTTTGAGCTGACTCCTAAATCCAATCACTAAGTACCCAAAGAAGGGGCAGCAGCTCCTGCCCAGCATTTGCTCAGCTGCCTTTAAACCAGATTTAACTCCAATGAAAGCAGCTCCACCTGCAAGTGGAGAGCTAAAGCCATTAGGAGCTCATCAGCAGCAATGCCAGAAGCCACCTCATTGCCTGCTCATCATGACCCACCAGGAAGATGCATTGCAATGCTGCTGCTGCTTCTGCTTCCTAGAATGTCACCTTGTGTTTCCTCTGCTCTCCTGCTCAGATGATAACCCCATTGAAGGCAGTGGCATCCCTTTGACACAGCAAAACACTGCTTTCCTTAAATACACACAACAAGGAGCAAAAAGCTTTTGGTTTTGAGAGCAGCAGCTCCAACAGAAGCCACAATGAGCAGAGCAATAGGGTTGTAGGCACAGATTTGTGTTGTTAAGACACGAAGAGCTCATGTTCCTGTTTAAACACTTGGTGTGATGAAGGAGAGACCAGCTGGACATAAAGTCATTGAGTATTGTTGTAGAAGGCTGCAGAGAGACCTTCTTGTGGCCTTTCAATACCTGAAGGGGACTACAGGAAAACTGGAGTCCCCCCTTTGGACAAGTGCCTGTAGGGACAGGGTTAGGGTTAGGGTTAGGTTAGCCCCCATAAGAGGGGCTCTGCCCTATAGAGAGGGGTCTCTGCCCCATAGAATGGGATATGTCCCATAGAGGGTGCTCTGCCCCATAGAGCGGTCCCTGCCCCATAGAACGTGCTCTGTCCCATAGAGGCCTTTGGCAGTGCCGAGCTCAGCCCCATCCTTGTCCCATTGACACATCCTCATCCCTGTCCCATTGCCGAATCCCCATCCCTGTCCCATCGCTGCCTCCCCATCCCTGTCCCATTGCCTCATTCTCTTCCTCATCCCTGTCCTTTCCTCATCCATGTCCATCCCTGTGTCCATCCCTCTCCCATATCCTCACCCTCATCTCAACCCTATCCCTGTGTCCATCCCTATCCCTGTGTCCATCCCTATCCTCACCGCATGTCCCTGTCCCACATCCCTTTCCCAACCTTCTCCCCCATATTCCCCATTCCCACTCCGAACCACCCCCCCATAGAGCCAAATGGAACCTTCCAGCCCCATTGAACCATCCCCCCCCCCCCCGAGCCAATTGGCCACCCCCCAACCCCATCTGGACCCCCCAAGACCCATTTGAACCCCCCCAAAACCCATCTCGACCCCCCCCCCCAGACCCATTTGGTCCCTCCCATTTGGCCCCCTCCAGACCCATTTGCCCCCCCCTCCCAACCCCCTGTGCCCCCCCCCCTCCATCCCTCAGATCCTGGCAGTGGATGACAAGGAGCTGAACCGTTGGTGCTCCCTGCACAAGACCTGCATGTACCGGTAAGGGGAGTACGGGGGGGGGGGGGGGGGGCATGGGTGTCCCCCCATGTATTAGGGATGCTCAGGACCCCTTTGCCCCCAGCTCGGAGCAGGAGGAGCGGCAGGATCAGGCCAACTACAGGCGCCTACAGGGTCACACCTAAACCTACCCCCCCATCCTCATCCTCATTCCTTTATCCTCACCATTTATCTTCATCCTTATCCCTTCATCCTCACCTTCATTCCTTTATCCTCATCCCTGTCCCTTTATCCACATCTTGATCCCTTTATCCTCACCCCCTCTTTATCCTCGTCCCTTTATCCTTGTCTTCTTTATCCTCATCCTCATCCCTGCCTTCATCCTCATCCTGCTCCCTCTTTATCCTCACCCTCTTTATCCTAATCCATTTATTCTCATTCCCCTTCATCCTCATCCTGATCCCCTTATCCTCATCTCCCCTCTTCATCCTCATCCTCATCCCCCCCTTTCATCCTCATCCCTTCATCCTCCTCCCCTCTCCCAGCCCCAAGGAGCCAGAAGCGGAGCCGGAAGCAGAGCAGAAGCCCTGGGACAGCGGAAACGACCCCGGGGGGGCCGCTTAAAGGTGCCCCCCCCCCCCCGGTACCGGGGCTCAGCCCCATTGGGCCCCCGAGTGCACCTGGGGGGGGGGCAGGAATTCACCGGGAGCCGTTTGGCTCCTTCGGCCTCAGTGCCTGGCGCCTCCCGTACCAGCAGCAGCACAAGGGGGGGGGGGAGCCGCTGCCCCCCCCGGCCCGAGGGTAATGGGGGGGTCCCCATGGGTGATGGCAGCGCCTGGTTCAGTTCATCTTTACTGGGGGGGGGAGCAATAAATAACGTGTGACCCCCCCACCGTGAGCAGCGTCTGGTACCCCCTGGGGCGGGGGGGCACAAAGGGGTGGGGGTGGGTGTCCCTGAAGGGTCATTGTGGGGTTGGGGACCCCACATAACACACAGTGGTTCAGTCCCATGGGGGGGGCGGGGTTTCAGGGGTTGGGACCCCCCCATAACCATTGGGTTCAGTCGCATGGGAACCCCCCCATAACTCACAATGATTCAGTCCCATCCCCCCCATAACCCACAATGGTTCAGTCCTGTGGGGGGGTGTGGTGTGTGCTCAGAGGAACACGAACTCCTCTGCCCCGGAGGGGGTTGCGGGGGGGGGGGGACGTCTCCGGAGGAGGGGGGGGCTCCATCCTCTGCGCCCCCCCCTTGAACAGGGTGAAGAGGGGATAACGCTCGGGTGCTGTGGCGGGGGCCAGGACCTGGATATGGGGGGGGGGGAGGGAAAAGGGGGTTACAATGGGGGGGGCACCCCCAAAACACCCCCCCCGTAATGCGATGTGGGGTCACCCGGCTCAGGTCCTTGCAGAGCGCATCCAGCCCGGTCCCAGCGCCTGCATAGAAGCCAATGGTGCAGCTGGGATCCATCTTCCCAAAGGGCATCTTCCGCAGGGTCTGCATTGGAATGACTGGAAAAGGGGGGGGGGGGGGTGTCAGGATAATTCCCCTCCCCCCCAAAAAATACCCCATTGATGGTATGTCCCCGTCCCCCCCCACCCATTAACTGCAGTGGGAAGTTCTCCTGCTCTGTATCCACACAGGGCTGCAGTAATGGGGGTCCAGGTAGAGCAGAAAATCATCTGGAGATGGGATAGGATGAATTAGGGGGAACCCCCCCATATCCATGTCCTGGGGACACCCCCCCCCCCAAATTCCCATATGGAACCTTGGAAGCCGATGAAATAAAGGGAATTCAGGGGTTTGCCACCGATGATGCCGAGGCAGGATTCCAGCTTGAGCAGCTCCTGGGGGGACGACACACACATTAAGGGGGGTATTGGGGTGCTGGGAGGGGCTATGGGGGTGCAGGGGGTATTGGGGTGCTGGGGGCCATTGGCTGCTGGGGGGCCATTGGCTGCTGGGGGGCATTGGGTGCAGGGAGGTTATGAGGTGCTGTGGGGGTTATGAAGGTGCAGGGGGTATTGGGATGCTGGGGGGATATTGGGGTGCAAGGGGCTCATTGGGTGTGGGGGGGCATCGGGTGCCAGGAGGGTCACTGGGCACAGGAAGGTTATAGCGTGCTGGGGGGATTATGGGGGTGCAGGGGGGGTCATTGGGGTGTAGGGGGGGTCATTGGGGTGCTGGGGAGTCATTGGGGTGCAGGGGGGCTATGGGGGTGCCAAGGGAGGACTGAGATGAGCTCTTAGGCAGAAGCTGTTCCCCGTGAGGGTGCTGAGGCGCTGGCACAGGGTGCCCAGAGCAGCTGTGGCTGCCCCATCCCTGGCAGTGCTCAAGGCCAGGTTGGACACAGGGGCTTGGAGCAGCTGCTCCAGTGGAAGGCATCTTAAGCTCCTTCCAAGCCTCAGTCCTCCCCGTGAGCTCTTGGATCCCACCGAAGGCTTTCCGTGGGGAAGAGAAGCCCGGGGGCTGTGCTGCAGAGGAATGGGAGGTGAGGGCGCTGGGAAGGGGTGTCTGTGAGCAGTGAGAGCTCACTGGGCTCTCTCACGGGGGGGGATTGTTGAGGAGGAAGCCAGCAGGAGTCTGCTGCCTGTCCCATGTACGTGATCCTCGTAGGCAAAGGTACCGTTGTTATCTGTCATTGCTGGAGGTTTCCAGGCTGAAAGGAAAAGGAAGGAACTTTACTCTTTCCCGTTTGTCCTTCCCCAAAACTGGGTGTTTTTTGAGACCTTCAGCTTTCCCTGAGCAGGGAAAAGGCTGCTGGTGCCTTTGCAACAGCTGCAGGAATCTGGGAACCCCTCAAGGGTAAAGTTGCTGCTGTGGGATCCCCAGTGCTGCTTCCTGGGCTGGGTAACATCACGCAGGTCTACTCTGTGCAGTGGGAATACCTCAATGGCACAGCTCCCACACCATCCTGCCTACAGGGGGTCCCACAGCCCAGCCATCCATGCTCCCTATGCAGGATGAGCTGATTCTCATCCATCCAATGGATCTCTCCTGCTGGAGGGTGTCCCAGAAAGGGACAGTGGCATCTACAAAGCAACTGTCAACATGGGAGAAAGGGAGAGCCTGAAAATCCTGCCGGAAGTCCTCAGTCAGTAGTAGCTAAACCCAGGAGAGCATGGGAGGAAAGAGCAGGTAATGGGTGCAAGCAGGGCAGGGGCATTACCTGACTGTTTATGCACTATCAGCTTGTCATGAATGGAGACATCAGCAGGGAGACTCTGGGAAGAGGTTCCCAACATGTCCTGGGGGAGCAGATTTGGTGCTGCTGCCCAAGGAGACCTTCCAGGCTGTGACAGAGGCTCCATCCTGGAAACACAATTCCCTCCCTTGCTTTCTGTTGTCAGTGCAGGCAGGGAGGGACTGGGGCAGTGCTGTGTGTCAGTGCCCGCTGCAGAGGGTACCTGCAGCACTTCTGGAGCCGGGGGGTGGCCAAGGAAGCCGTGGGCAGGATTTGTCCCAGCTCAGGCATCCCATGGACCACAGCTGCAGCACAAAGCGCTGATTCGACAGCGGGTGACAAATGAATCCCATGTCCTGGTGACAGAGAAGCCCCATGGAGCAGCAGAGCCACCCTTGCTGGGCCCTGCGGTGCTCTCACTCTCAGCTCCTCGGGTTTGTGTTTTCCAGGTCTCTCCTCTCCCTTGCAGGATGTGCTGAGGATCACGGTGGTTGCTGTGGTCTTTGCTGCTGTCTCAGCCTGGGCACTGATCATTCCCATCTGAATGATCTGTCTGAAAGGTTCTGGATAAGTGAATCCAGTCAGGGCACCTGAACCCTCATGTGGTTTGTGTCGGAAGGGACCTTAAAGCTCACTGAGTTCCGATCTTCTGCCATGGACAGGGACCTCTTCCACTGGAGCAGCTGCTCCAAGCCCCTGTGTCCAACCTGGCCTTGAGCACTGCCAGGGATGGGGCAGCCACAGCTGCTCTGGGCACCCTGTGCCAGCGCCTCAGCACCTCCCAGGGAAGAGCTTCCTGAGATCTCATCTCAATCCACCTCTGTGGACAGGAAAGGAAAAAGGGGATAAAATAAGCAGTAAAATGAAGCCTCCTTTTGACTTCCCAAAGCCTCCGGTCTCACTTCTTTATTAAAGCCTCGTTCGCAGGGTCCCAAGGCTCAGGTTCAGTTTACAAAGGCTCGGCCGCGGGGATGCTGCGGCCGGGCGGGGGGTGCACGAGCCCGGCCGCGGGGCTGGGCAGGGCCCGCTCCGCCGTTCCACGGGCTCCTGCGGCCGCGTGGACAGAGCCGTTGAGAGCGAGGCTGCGGCGGCAGCGGCAGCAGCGGCTTTGGAGCGGCTTTGGAGCGGCTTTGGAGCGGCTTTGGAGCGGCTTTGGAGCGGCAGCGACTTCGGCAGCGACTTTTCCAGCGGCTTTTGAGCCGCAGCGACTTTGTCATCGGCAGCAGCGGCAGCAGCACCCGGCGCGGCGGCGGCAGCTCTCGGCGGTCCGGAGCCCTCCCTCCGCCGCTCCCCGCGATGGTGCCCCCCGCCGGGGCTCGCGGCGCCGCTCGGCTCTCCCGGTACTGGCAGTGGCGGCGCTGGGCGAGCCGCCGCCGCTGGGTCTGGCGAGGCAGCGCCGCCCCCTGGCGCTCCCCGGCCCGCCCCCAGGCCCCGCCCCGCAGCCGCCCGGCAGCCGCGACCCCCGAGAGCCCTGCGGGGGTGCCGGCACCGGCAGCGCGCTCGGCCAAGGTGCCCGTGGTGCTCCTCACCCGCATTGACCCGTCGCTCTATCTGCGCCCCGGGAGCGGCGGCGAGCGGCACGCCGCGGAGCCTCGGCCGGGAAAGGCCGGGAATGATGCGGCTCCGCTCGGCCCGGAGCGGCCGCTGGGGGCCGGCGGGGACCCCGCGCGCAGCGACAGCGGCAGCGGCAGCGTCTCTCGCGTCGGGCATGACAAGGAGACCTTCGAGCGGCTCTACCGAATGGGACCGCTGCTGGGGAGAGGCGGCTTCGGCTCCGTGTACTCGGGGGTCCGCCTGGGTGACAACACCCCGGTAAGGGGCGGGGCCGGCGGCGGGGCGGGGAGGCGGCGGGGCCAGGCGAGGCTCAGCCCAGCGCTGCTCTCGGCTTGCAGGTGGCCATCAAACAAGTGGCTCGGGAGCGCATCTCCTCGTGGGGCCAGCGGGTGAGTGCGCGGGGCCACCGGCACAGCGTGGGGCAGGGCTGGTGGGGGTGAGGCGGTGGCGCCGGGAGGGGGGAAAGCGGGACAGCGCGAGGGGAGCGGCTGTGGAGTCACCGGGGGACACGGAGCATCCTGGGCAGAGGGTGCCTGGTACCCTTGGGCCGGCTAGGGGTGCACCAGAGCATCCCTGGGGACTTGGGGGGGGGCACCTGGGAACAGTGGGGCCGGGCAGGGGGGCATCAGAGCATCCCAGGCAGGGAGGCACAGGACCCCCGGGCCAGCATCAGCCCCGCTAACGGTGCCACGGTCACCCTGCAGCGCAGCGGCACCCGCATTCCCATGGAGATAGCCATGATGAGGAAAGTGCGCTCCGACTGCAGCACCATCATCCAGCTCCTCCATTGGTTTGAGCTGCCCGACTCCTTCCTGCTGGTTTTGGAGCGTCCGGAGCCATCGCAGGACCTCTTTGAGTTAATCAGAAACCGGGGGTTCGTGCCCGAGTCTCCGGCGCAGGGCATTTTCCTCCAGGTGCTGAGGGCCGTGCGGCACTGCCACAGCCGCGGTGTCCTGCACAGGGATATCAAGTCCAAGAACATCATCATCCACTTGGTCACCGGAAAGATCAAGCTAATTGACTTTGGTTGCAGCACCCTCCTCAGGAACATGGTCTACACCAAATTTAGCGGTGAGCGCACAGCCCAGGGTGCTTCCAGCAGCAGGCAGTTTGGGAAAAGAGTCACGTGCTGGTGACAAAGTGGCAGGTCACACCAAGTGTGTCTCCCCACGTCCATGGGGCCACCGGTGCAGCCCCTGCATCCCTGGGGATGCACGGCTGAGGATGCGGGAGCAGGCGGCATCCGCCTGATGAGCTGTTCCTGTATCCTGTTGTAGGAACACCTTTGTACTACCCGCCGGAGTGGTTCCTCTACCACTGCTACCACGGCCGTCCGGCGGCGATCTGGTCCCTGGGCGTGCTGCTGTATGAGATGGTGTGCGGGGTCCTCCCCTTCCGGTGCTGCGAGGACATCACCAGCGGGCAGCTCTTCTTCAAGCGCCAGATCTCTGTTGGTAGGTACTCGGCTTGGCGGCAGCAGGGGGAGGTCAAGTTTTAGAGGGTGGCAGCTGATCTCCCTTGGTCAGCTGGAGGAGGTGGCACATGTCCTGCCATCCTGCTCTCCTCTAAACCGGATCATGGAGCAGGAGGTTTGGGTGCAGCTCTGAGCACACCCCGGCCTGGGCGCTGCGGACGGTGGCACAAGGTGGGCAGGAGCCTCCTGCAACTGAGTGGTGGTTCCCGGATTCTCCCCAGAATGCCAGCAGCTCATCAGGTGGTGCTTGAACATGAAAGATTGGGCCAGACCATCCCTGGAGGATGTGTTCAACCACCCTTGGCTGCAAACATGAACTGCCCCAGGAGACAGCCACACTCCACCCTCACAGCCTGAGCCAGCAGCCGGGCAAGTAAGCCCGGGGTGCCTTCTGGGGGGAGCGTGGGGTTTGTGGGGTTTGGGGGTTTTGGGAGGTTGGGGTTTTTGGCGAGGATTTGGGCTCTTGGAGGGTTAGGATGGATTTTTGGGGCCTGTGGGGATTTTTTGGAGACTTTGAGGGTTTGGGGGTCGGTTTCTTGGGGCAACTTTGTGGGTTTTGCGGAGAGTTGGTGGGTTTGGGTGTTTTGCAGTTTTGGGACCTTGGTGAGGTTGGGTGTTTATTGGGGGATAGGGTGTTTTGGGGGGACTTTTGCAGTTATTGGGGGGGTTGTGGGGATTGGTTTCTGGGTTCTTTGGAGGGCAACAGGTGTCAGAGGGACACCTCGTAAGAGTTCATTCTGCTCTTGTAGCTGAGGCAGTGGTTAGGTTCGGCTCTAGTCTGAGGATAACGCTGGTAACACACGGATTGTATAGTGGTTTCTGATTAGCACTTCCCCTGAGCAAGGCTGATTCAGTCTCTCATGCTCTGCAGTGAGGGCAGGCAAGACCTAATAGCAAAGCAACAGACAATGCGGCTACTGCAACACCAGCCACAAGAACAGCAGCTACTCCAACACCAACCACAACCACTGCGATGACACCAACCATGGCAACAGGCACCGTGACTACTCCAATGGCAAGGACTGTCACTACAGCTGATACGACTCCACAGACAAGCACTGCTGCTATTCCAACAAGGGCAAAAAAAGCAGTGCGGCTACTCGAAACTCAGTGACGAGCAGTGAGGCTTCTCAAACCCAAGCCACAGGTACTGCAGGTACTAGAAGTACAGAGACAGACATATTGGCCACTCGAACGCCAAGGACAGTCAATGTGGCTACTACAAGCCAATTCAACATGCCCTGCAGTTAATGCAGCCCCAGGCACAAGCACTGCAGTTGCTCCACCACCAGTTTTCAGCTCTGAAGCTCCTCCATCTCTAGGAAGGAGCAATGGTGTTACTCTAAGGCCTGCTATGTATACAGTGGCTACGTCAACCCCAGCCACAAACACTGCAGCTACTCCAGTGCCAGTCACAAACACTGCAGCCTCTTCAATGCCAGTGACACACACTGCTGCTCCTCCAGCCCCATCAACAAGCAGTGAGGCTTCTCCAACCCAAGGCCTAAGAACTGTGTCTACTACAACCATGGCAGCAGGTACACGGGCTACTCCAATGCCAAGGACAGGTGCTGTGGCTGCTACAGCTCCAATGACACACACACTGCAGGTATTCCAACCACATCATCCAGCAGTGAGGCTTCTCCAATGCGAGCCACAAGCCCTGTGGCTACTGCAACCCCAGTTACTGGGGCAGTGGCTACTATGTGGCACTGACAGGCAAAAACACTGCAGCTATTTCAGCCACTGCAACAAGCATAGCAGCTACTGCAGTGCCAGTCACAGCAGTGCGGCTGCTCCAATGCCTGAGGCTGACACTGCCACTACTGCAACCTCATTGACGAGCAGTGAGGCTTCTCCAAACCAAGCCACGTGCAGTGTGGGTACTCCCCAGACCCACAACTGCCCCACAGGTGACCCCCCAATGATCACCCAGACCCACAACTGTTCCCAAAGTCATCCCCCTGTAACTCCACAGCCACACAACTGCCCCCAAAGAGACCCCCCCACACCCACAATTGCCCCCCAACTGATTCTCCCAAACCCACAACTGCCCCCAAGTCACCGCCCAGACCCACAACTGCCCCCCCAACTGACCCCCCTCATGGTTGCAGCAAACACAGTTCTTAGGCCTTGGGTTGGAGAAGCCTCACTGCTTGTCAATGGGGCTGGAGAAGCAGCAGTGCGTGTCAATGGTGTTGGAGAAGCCGCACTGTTTGTAGAGGAGGTTGACGTAGCCACTGCATACGTTGCAGGCCTTAGAGTAGTGCCATTGCTGCTTCCCAGAGTTGGAATAGCTGCAGGCCTGAAAACTGGTGGTGGAGTAACTGCAGTGCTTCTGCCTGGGGCTGGATTGGCCAAAGTGCTTGTTGATGGGGCTGGAACAGGCACAGTGCCTGTCCTTTGCATTCAAGTGGCTGATGTGTCTGTCACAGTACTTTGAGTACCCACACTGCATGTGACTGCTCCTGAATGAGGCTGCAGGAGCGGCAGTGTCTGTCTCAGACATTGAAGTAGCTGCACTGCTGTGGCTGGCACTGCAGCAGCAGCTGTGCTTGTTGCAGTGGCTGGAATAGCTGCAGTGTTTATGCCTATCATTGCCATGTAGTAGCCACTGTCCCAGTTACTGGGGTTGCTGTAGCCACAGGGCTTTGGCAGGCAGTGAGAAGCCACAGTGCTTGTGGCTCGCACTGGAGAAGCCTCACTGCTGATTGATGTGGCTGGAATACCTGCAGTGTGTGTCAACTGCAACAAGCATAGCAGCTACTGCAGTGCCAGCAACAGCTGTGCAGCTACTCCAATGCCTGAGACAGACACTGCCGCTGCTGCAACCTCATTCACGAGCAGTGAGGCTTTTCCAAACCAATCCACAAGCACTGTGGATACTCAAAGTACCGTGACAGACACATCAGCCACTTGAATGCAAAGGACAGGCACTGTGCCTGTTCCAGCCCCATCAACAAGCACTTTGGCCAATCCAGCCCCAGGCAGAAGCACTGCAGTTGCTCCACCACCAGTTTTCAGGC
The DNA here is from genome assembly GCF_012275295.1 of Melopsittacus undulatus. Taxonomy (NCBI): domain Eukaryota; kingdom Metazoa; phylum Chordata; class Aves; order Psittaciformes; family Psittaculidae; genus Melopsittacus; species Melopsittacus undulatus. Next base: position 11,773,094 of record NC_047539.1, on the reverse strand, counting down.
CTGCAGCTATTCCAACTCTGGGAAGCAGCAATGGCACTACTCTAAGGCCTGCAAGGAGCCAGCAGCTGTGGCAGGGCTGGGGAATAGTCAGAACAGCATCCCCAGCACCCATGGGATGAGTGCCTTGCTCAGTGCTCTCCCTGATGTGCCTGAGAAAGTGGTGAAGGGTGTCAGATCCAAAGAGCCAGCAGCCGTGGCAAGGCAGGGCAGCAACGAGGACACCATCCCCAACACCCATTATAGGGGTGCCTGGCTCAGTGGTCTCCCTATTGTGCCTGAGAATGTGGAGGAGAGTGGCTGCTCCAAGGAGCCAGCAGCAGTGGCAGTGCTGGAGAACAGCAAGGACAGTGGCCCTGATGTCTGTGATTTGATGGACTTACTCAATGCACTCCCTGACCTGACTGAGAGTGCAGAGGAGGGCAGCAGCCAGAAAGAACCAGCAGCCGTGGCAGGGCTGGCAGACAATGAGGACTCTGTCCCTGGGGTCTATGATTTGTCTGCCTTGTTCTATGCTCGCCCTGACCAGACTGACAACACGGTGGACAGCGGCTGCTGCAAGGAGCCAGCAGCTGTGGCAGGGCTGGAGAGCAGCAAGGACAGTGCCCCTGATGTCTATGATTTGATGGACTTACTCAAAGCACTCCCTGACCTGACTGAGAAAGCAGTGGAGGGCAGCAGCCGCAAGGAACCAGCAGCAGCGGCAGGGCTGGCAACCAGTGACCACACCAGCCCTGGGATCTATGATTTGTCTGCCTTGTTCTATGCTCTCCCTGACCTGACTGACAACACGGTGGAGAGCAGCTGCCGCAAGGAGCCAGCAGCCGTGGCAGGGCTGGAGAACAGCAAGGACAGTGCCCCTGATGTCTATGATTTGATGGACTTACTCAAAGCACTCCCTGACCTGACTGAGAGTGCAGAGGAGAGCAGCAGCCGCAAGGAACCATCAGCAGCGGCAGGGCTGGCAGACAATGAGGACACTGTCCCCGCAGTCTATGATTTGTCTGCCTTGTTCTGTGCTCTCCCTGACCTGACTGACAACACGGTGCAGAGCAGCTGCCCCAAGGAGCCAGCAGCCGTGGCAGGGCTGGGGAATAGTCAGAACAGCATCCCCAGCACCCATGGGATGAGTGTCTTGCTCAGTGCTCTCCCTGATGTACCTGAGAAAGTGGTGAAGGGTGTCAGATCCAAAGAGCCAGCAGCCGTGGCAAGGCAGGGGAACGACGACGACACCATCCCCAACACCCGTGACAGGAGTGCCTTGCTCAGTGCTCTCCCCCAATGGGTCTGAGAACACGGTGGAAGGCGGCTGCCATAAGGAGTCAGCAGCCAGCCCAGCGATCAACAGGGTGACAGATATGGCATCCAGACGGCCCTGAAATCCCAGCAGAGCTACAGGCTGGGCACATTCTGGTATCTTTTCTGGTATCTTCTGGTATTCTGGTATCTTTTTAAAGATGCATCATCTCCATCATCATCATAATCCCAATCTGGAGCTGTAAGGGGAGTATGATCTTCAACCCTCCCATCCATTGCCCCTGCAGAAATCTGGGCATTTACCTGAGTGCAAGCAGTTTTTATAACTGACTGTTTTTCTGTCTCTGTTAATGCATCCAGGATAACATCTATATCCTTCCAGTCAGGATCTTGACTTTTTACCAGGATCTCCAATTTCTTTGCTACCCCTATAGGGTCATTTCGATTCTCTTTTGCAATCTGTTTCCATCTATCCAAATCTCCTAAAGAAAAATTCACTTTTATTTTGGTACATCCCTCCGGTCCCATTGCTTCCCTCAGAGGGGCCTGCAGAACAGTCTTAGTTTTACTACGAATCTGGGCAGCAACGGGCGGGGAGGGAATTTGTTTTACACTCTGTTCTTGTTCCACACTTTGTTCTTGTTTCACACCTTGTTCTTGTTTTACACTTTGTTCTTGTTTTACATCTGAATCAGGGGTTTCCTCCTCGATCGGAGGTGGATTCTGATCCGGTACTTTTGGGGATATATAATCCTCCATTCTATCCTCAACCCTATGATCCTCAGCTCTTTTCTTAAGTTTCAAACAAATTTCCCCAATATCACAACCAGAACAACATCTTTCCAATTTATTCCCTGCCTGCTTCCTTTCTTTTTCTAAAGCTAAAATTAAGGGATCTGAAGGTGCTATATTAATTCCACGTTCTCTTTGCCACTCCGGGTGATTTCTCAACGTGAAAAACATATCTGCATACATCACTTTATCCCATTTTCTTTGCTGCCTCAGAAACAACATTAATTGTAACAATGTGTTATAATTCAGAGTTCCATTTTTAGGCCATTTCTCCTGATCTTCTGGGGTGTACAAAGGCTACCACTGGTTACAATATTTTACCAGTGCTCTTTTTTTTATTTACCGAGCCCCCAGGAGACCCTCCCAGGTCTTTCCAGTGTGCCAACATGCACCCTAAAGGACTCTTTTGCATGATCTCTTCACTCTGCTGATTTCCCATTATCAATCTCTCACACACACACAGGATCCCACAGACACACTGCACACAATTACAACACTTGGAACAGATACAGAGACTAAAATTCTATCAAACAGACCACAGTTAATAACACAATTTTAACAATCTGTCACCGATACCAAAATCACAGAACCAAAATCAGCACTATAACGAACCGGAACAAATCGGATACCAATACCAATTCGAATACTTATACCAATAAGGTTCAAAACCGTGTCCACAAGACACCCCCTGTGTCTTGTAGGACTCACCCAAATCACAAGAAGCCCCCTGCTCCTTGCGAGTGTATACCAACGGACGCTAGCAGCCGGGTATATGCCTTTACCTACGAGATTTCCTATCTCGATTTATGGAAGGCTTCCAAACCATGCGTACGCTTACCAAACCAATTTACCAAACCGAGATGCCCCCTGCACCTTACAGACTATACCTTTGATGAAGATGGTCCTTGTCTGCTCCTGCACTGATCCCAATGAGTCGAGGGGTCCCTCCGGGAAAAACTCCCGAGGGCCCTGGGGAGCCCTGTCCTCAGCGGGTCCTGCAGCCGAGCAGAGAGGCTCCCATCTGGGGTGACAAATGGATACGGAGACAACTGCAGGAACAAACTTGCCAACACAGTTTTCAAGCTCACAAGCAGGTATTCTTTATTGCTGCACCGGCAGACACGGGGGATAACTCCTCCTAACGTGTGTCTCCCTTATTGCTACACAAGCCATCCTCATATAGCCCTTGGGCACACATACATATTCATGAGGCTACATATGGATTACATCATTTTCCAGAAAGCTCCCCGCATGCATACAGAATTCGTTAGCACCAGAGACATAAGAGTCCCCTTGTCCTCCTACTTATCAGTTAGTTTACCCATAGCCCATCCTGGACACCTGCTATTCCCAGATACTCCTTATCCCTGCGTCCTGTTTTTCTAGACTGTTTTTCTTAAAACTACCTCAACTAGAACGATTTATCTTATGCCAGTATGTTCTCTAGCTGGACTCTATTATTTCTTCTATGTACTAAGCACCTCAGTAACTTTCCACTGCTACTGCTACAAAGCCATCGAACTTAACATTACTTACAACTAATTTTAAAGGTTTATATATTCCATTTTGTGATTTTATGTTCCCCTTGTTTCAGAGAAGAGATTCAGAGCTCTGCGCTGCAAAGCCAGCTCCTGGCAGGGCCAGCTTCTTAGCACACGGCAGGGATAGCAATCCTTTTCAGCTGGATAGGCAGGGCTAGATTCTAGGAATGCCTTTTGGAGGAGCACCGCAGAGCTCACCATTCTCATCCCCCACGCAGCCAGGGGCAGAAGCCATCAGCAATGGGATGCGGACATGCTTGCAGAGATGCCAGCGCTTTGGAGCAGCCACTGATGCCCTGCCACGTGTAGGAAGGATGGATTCTTGCCCCCAGGCTCCATGAGGCCAGGGGCCTTTGGCCACTCTCAGCAGCCCCTGAGGTGGCTCCAGACTGAGGGAGAATAGGGCTTGGGCATCTGCGGGGAGGCGTGAGCAGCCTGTGGAGCAGGAGCAGGTCCTGCTCCCATGCTCAGGGAGAGCCGATCGCCAGTGCTGGGGTCAGGAAGGAATTTTCCCCCGGGCCACATTGGCTCTGGTCCCGGGGGTTTTTTGCCTTCCTCTGAGCATGGAGCAGGACCACTTGTCAGGGCTCCTCTGCTCCATTCTGGCTGCACTACTGCCTGCTGCTCGTGCACCATGAAGGTGGCCCCTGGTGTCCTGCAGCTGGGGGGGGAAGGCTTTTTTTCCCGCATGAAGGGCCTGCCAGTGTCCCCGCGGGTTTTTTGCCTTCCCCTGCAGCGGTGAGCCAGCCCCTTGACAGGGCTCCTTTGGGCTATTGTGGCCCAAGGGCTGCTGCTCCTGCTCCACGCAGGTGGCCCCTCATGCCCCCATGCATGTGGGGGGAGGAAGCTTTCACCACTCCCGGGGTAGCCCCTGGACGTTGCTGCTTTCCTCTGTTGCACTGAGCACAGCCCCTTGACAGGGCTCCCCTTTGGGCTCGCTTCTTGCCCGCTGCTCTCGCACCTGCAGCCCAGCACTCCTGCCCTCCCACTCTCCAGCTCCACTGCAAGCTCGCAGAGGGAGCCACTGCTGCTCTTCCCTTGGCTCCATATACATATGTGGGGGTTCTGCCTTCTGCACAGCAGCACTGTGCTTGCAAGGCCTGGATGCTTGTGAGCATCGCCCCTGAAACCAACCCACAGCAAAACCCCATGATGGAACATCATGGAAAATTCGGTCAAAGATAAGAAACCAAACTAAAATCAAATGAAATCCTAAAATAAAAGCTTTTTTTTCACTTGTAAGCTTTGTGTTTCACCTCCTTGAAAGTGGTTTTGGAGCTGAAAAAACCCTGGCATTGCAGGGCAATAGCAGTGCCACTGTTATTCAGCTCGGGCTGGGTGTAGGGAACGGCATGGGATGGGAGGCAATGGATTGGCATGGAATGGAGGGTGCTACTTTTCATCTTTAGCATTGAGCACATCCTCTTGTCAGGGCTCACCTTTGGCTTCTCTTCTTGCCTGCTGCTCTCACACCTTCAGGGCTCTTGATTAAAAACTTATGTTCATCTAGAATCTTAAAGCATGACCTGGGTATAGTGCTGGGTAAGAACTCCTGCATAACTGCAGATGTAGGGTTTTTCTCTTCCTGGGGATACCTGAAATTTGTAGATTGTCTAAAGCAGCTGCTCTTAAGTTAGAGCATATGAAATACTTTTCAAGAATAAGGCCTCTAAGACATGTTAACATATACCTGCACCACTGCTTTGTGCACTGGAGCAAAGCTCCTCCCATCATCCTGAGGCATCTGCTCTGTTTCTCTGTGTGATAAATTGCAAAAAGCTGGGGTTTTACAGCTCTTTTGGTACAGTGGTAGCATAAACTTTTATGATTGAGGGAAATGAGGTTGATTTATTATCAGGCTAATACACAGTAAGTGCTCGTTGATTTTTCATGTCCCACTCTAGCCTTCATTTGAAATGTATTTATTTTAAACCTCCCATCTGAATATTCATTTCAAACCAGTCTCTTACTTTGCTGTAATACACAACAGACCCTGGTTATTTTTCAGGTGTTCAGTCCTATTTGCAGGGAAAATATTTCTCCTGGAATCAGTCACAGGAAAAACCTACACCAGTGTTAATAGCAGAGCAGGATAAATGTCATTGAATATCCCTGAGCTCAAGCTTCATCGCCAAATTGAGCTTCCCCTTCCCCACCTTAACAGCTTCCTCCCACCACGAGAAGCAACTTCCCAACGGGATGAAACAGTGTGATGCAGTGGTTCCCACCTCAGCTGGCTTTTGAAGCCCGGTGTGTGCTGCAACCCGGTGCCCACAGTGAGAGGGGTGTAGAAGGGATGGGAGGAATAAGGAGCAAGGCTTGGAATTGCTCAGGCCAGAGATAAGGGACAAGAGACTGTGATTGTCCTACACGCGCAAGCACTGGAGCAATGCAGTGAGAAGCTGGCAGTGTTTCCAGAAGCAGAACTGTAAATGGTCAGCAGACGGGTGACCCCGATCAATCCCTCGCTTCCCCATCCTAGATCTTCCAATCAACCGAGTGCAGGGGGTCTTGCAGCTGCCCCGAGCCATGGCCTTGTGTCCCCACAACTGCAGCAGCAGCAGCAGGACAGGGAGGTGGCCCCAAGACTGCAGATGTACTTGTGCAGGAATGCACACACAGCTCTTGGTTTGTGTTTGGGGTTGGGAAACCACCTTGTACTCCTGGGCAGCCTGTGTGCGGCTGCACACGCAGGCACACGAAGCTCCACAGTGCAACTGGAGCAAGCGGAGAACAACTTGATCTTGCTGGAAACCAGCTCTAAAGGCTGTGTCTGGGAAGCTGCAGTGTAGCAGGAGCACACGCATGGCCTTCGCTTCCCTCCTGACCCCGTGTGCCCGGCTGGTTCCTCACTCGGGGTCTGTGGCTGTGAAGGCAGAGACAGAATGCATCAACAGAAGGTCCCAGCAGTTGGAAAGGGAAGTCATGGGCACGGGCCTGGAGCAACTTCTCTTGACTCACTGCTGTGTCAGTCACACCTGGACATGGGCGAGAGAAGCTTCCAGAAGTCCAGGAACTGGGGCCAATAACCAGGGGTGTGTGCGAGCCCCTGGGGCTCCCTCTCCACACCAAACACCCCCATTGGAAGACTGGTGATCTCTCCATTTCTCTGCATCCCCAACACTCCCCTTTCTCTCTTGCTCTCTCTCTTTTTCTTTCAAGTTGCTAAGTAACACAATGCCCACCTCAACTTCTCATGGAGCTGCAGGGCTCAGGTGGAGTCCAACTGTGAGAGGGGGAACATTTTCAGGATATTTGCTCCATTAAAGCTGGTGTGTATGTAGGGACCTCAGGTGTTATCTCAGCTGAATGCACACAGAAGGGCTTTGGAGGGAGATACAGATTAGACATTAGGCAGAAGTTCTTCCCTGTGAGGGGGCTGAAGCACAGGCACACGTTACCCGGAGAAGCTGTGGCTGCCCCATTCCTGGAAGTGTTCAAGACCAGGTTGGATGGGGCTTGGAGCAAACTGCTCTAGTGGAAGATGTCCCTGCCCCTGGCAGGGGGCTGGAAGTGGAGGAGCTTTAAGGTCCCTTCCAGTCCAAACCAAGCTGGGATTCATGATTCATGAATCAATAGCATGTTGTAGAGAGGATGCCCTCAAAGGGAGGATTTGAAAGGAACTCCCATGCTTTTCCAGAACACACAGAGCATTTCCCAGTCTGAAATATAGGTAATATTGGACAGAGACCATACAGCCAAAGGGAGGCAGAGCTGAGCTGCAAGTAAGGGGTGTCCAGGCGGACATCCACTCTTCGTGCTGCTGTCTTCCTTCCCCTCCAAAACTGGTTTTGGAGATGGATCAGCTTTGCCCAGTGGAAGGCTCCCATCTCCACCGCTCTCTGCAGTCAGCTTGTCTTCACCCATGCCGTGAATTGCAGGGTGCATCCTAAGGTTCCAGGGCCTTGTTGGAAACCCAGGAGTTACTTGGCCTTTCCTTTATTTCCAGATTCCGGTCCCAGGTGGAAGGAGATGAAGATGCAATGTGTCAGCCAGAGCACACGAGTCACAGACACCTTGGTAGCTCACTGGCATTAGGTGCGTTGTGCTTTAAGCCCAGCTGGCAACTCAGCACCAGGCAGCCACTCACTCAGCCCCCCTTCCCCAGCCTCTCTCCAGGCAAGATGGGGCGGTTGGGGAGGAGGAGAATCCAAAGAATTCTCCACGGGTTGACATTAAGAACAGACCCGTAACTGAAGTATAATATAAAACCACTTTTACTACTACTATCCCATGGACTGAGGTAAGAACAGTCCCATAGCAAGCATAATATACAACTACTTCTACTAGTACTAATAATGGTAATAACTATGATGACAAGAGACAATATAAAACTAAAAGGGCAAAGGAAAAAACCAGTAGTCAGCAGTGATGCACAATAGAGATGCTCAGCACAACCCTGCCCTATCTGCAGCCTGCCCCTTCGGGGTGACTCCCCCCAGTTTCTATACTGGGCATGACGTGCTGTGGATGGATACCCCTTTGGCTCGTTTGGGTAAGGTGTTTTGTCTCTGCTTCCTCCTGGCTTCACATGCCCCTCCTCGCTGACAGAGCATGAGACTGAAAAGTCCAAGGCTGCACATCTTCTGTCCTGCCCTGACTGTGCTGGCAGAGCCTGACAGGGAGAGCTGCCCAGGAGCATCGGGTGCTCCCTGCGCGGCTCTGGCTTTGGGAGCGGGGCAGAGCTGAGCTCCAGGGCAGCCGCACAGCAGGAAAGCGGCTCTGCCACTGCAGGGGCGGCTGCTGCCATTGTGGGGGTCATGACACGTGGGCTCAGCAGCCTGAGGCTGCCGGTGCCTTCCCAGGCTCCTCCGAGGGGTGGGAATTGGGGCTGATGGTGGTGTTGAAGTGGGATCCGCTTTCCCTGCTGACAGCCCCCAGGCCTCCCTGGCCACTTCTTTACTGTCCCTCTCATTCCTGTCCAGCCTGGGCTGGTGGCAGGACCTGCACTCACAAAGTCCTCAACACTCACTCCCAGCTTCTTTCCACCCTGGGTCCCGAAGCTGCAGCTGCTTTGGGCTCCTCTTCTCCCCTGTGAGGAGCAAGGGTGCACGGGCACTTGGATAACCAGGGGGAGGTTTCTCTGAGCTCCATCATTTTGCCACCTTCCCTCCTCTGTCAAGTTGCTCTTGGTCACACTGCAGCACTGGAGCCATGAGCCACAGCCATGGGCCAGCCAGAGCTACAGGTGCTGTGCTGAAGCTGAGCACAGCTGTTGATTCTTCACCCTGGGGCTGGTGTTCAGAGAACCTTACAGCATCTCTTCTCTCCCCATTCATGGCAGGTGGGACAGATGGAAACTGAGTCACGTTTGTGTTGCCCAAGGAGGACCACATGCTTGGCAATGCCCTCCACTCCATGGTCATGAAGAAGTAAGTGGAGTCTCCACAGCCCCTGGTACCACTGGGGGTTCCTCTGTCTCCTCTTCTGCCCTTCTTCTCACTAAGTTGCATCTCAGTTGCTGCTGGAACAAGGCAAAACGACCTCTGTGCATGCCTGTTGGAGTATGAATATCAGAGCTGGTGCCAGAGGCAGTATTAGTATAGTAGGTAGCTGGTACCTACCCTCTCTCTTAACAGGATTCACTTTCTCCTTGTGCTGTTAGCCCTGAGAGCACTTAATCGTCCTTGATGAGTCTGAAGAGCCTCACCTGGGGCCTCCACACACACCCTGCCCCCAGGCTCAGGAGCTGCTCAGCTCAGGGCTTTCAGTCCCTCCTGAGCTCTGTTGTATCAATGTGGGTCTTCAGCTCAGCCTGTCCTGAGCTGTTGGATGCTGAGCCATGGACTGACCTCCTGAGCCAACATCAGCCTCTCCTCATTGTTGTACATTGTACATCTGCTTGGTGGTCATAGGTTTTGTCTGACCCTCTTTACCCTCCCCTGACCTGCAGATTGTCCTCCTGGCCTGGCCTCGGACCTCTTTCACCCCCACAAGCCTGTGTGGTGACCTGGACCCTTGCCTGGCCCTGGCTACCACCTCTGCACCCACCTTACTCCCTAGCTTGGGTGCTGTGGGACAGGGCTGGCCAAGTGAGCTCTCTGCCCTACTGGCTGGCTTACAGCTCATGCTCCCAGCTCCCCATCCCGTAAGGAACGGCCAACCCTCACTGCTCTTATGGTTAGTGCAGAGGAAATGGAATGACAGACATGTGACAGACTTCTGAATGTCTTATGTGGCTCTGGGTAAGACAATGTGCAACTCTGTAAGTACAGGTGGTCAGGCTGTATCTGTGTCACCTTCTGGGGCAAGCGCTGTCAGAAAAGAGGGTAGGAACAGCCAGTATTAAGCAAATAGATCATCTGTAATGGTTGCATCAAGATGCAGGAATTGATGCTGGAAATTAATAATCCTGCTGCCCCCATTAAAATGGCTTCATTCTGATCTTATTGAACTGGGAGGCACTGGGGGTTTGTGAAGACTCACTGGGAAGGCTCAGAAGAATTCCAGCAGGAAGTTCAATGCATCATCTCAAATGACAGTCGCACTGCAAATGCCATGGGAATTCTCTGATAGATCCTCAGGACAAGAAAAAGAGCAGCGTTCTGCAGCTCAGAGATAGATGGAAGGGTGTGAATAAGGTTAGAGGGGGTGTCCTTTGAACACATCCCTCCCATAAGACCCTCAGTCATATTAGAGATGTCCTGAGCCCCAGCAGGTCTGAGGTGGCCCAAGCCTCTGACTTCCCTGAGATTTGCTGTGGATTGGCCTGGGTTTCACTGCTCTCTTCCCCTTGCCCTTCCTGCAGCCCTGATGTGGAGTTCTGTGGCTACTGCATCACACACCCCTCTGAAAGCAAGATCAGCTTCTGCATCCAGACCAGAGGTATGGGGTGTGCATTGCTTTCATGTTCAGAGCCCTTCTTTTGTGGAATCCCCTCTGCTCATGTCAGGTTTCCACCACGAGTCATTTCAATAAAGAACACCACTCTTCTCCTCTCTTCAGCCTGTACTGTAGTGCTGGGGTAAGGTAGATCTGCTGTGTCCAGGCAGAGGTGATGGGTGCTTCATCTGCCCCTAAATCAGCAGCAGTTTTGGAAAGCCAACCCCGAGTGTGCTGACATACAGAGCTGCAAGGAGATCATTTGCTTCTGCTTCTTCTTGCTTGTCTGGCAGCTTTGGTCATCAGGCTGTGAACCAAAGCTCTCTTGAAAAGTCTGTGCTGTCTTTTGACTTGCCTCCCAGAGGGGTCTGTGTTCCCTGTTAATAGGCAGCACTGACAGCTCTGAGCCTCAGAACATCACTCACTCCTCCCAGCACACCAGCCCTTTCAGCTCAGTCCACTGCCCTCCATGTAGGCTCCACAGCTTTGTCTGCTGCCGCAAGAGGACAGTGTTATTTCCTTCCTTCCTTATGGGGCTCTTCCCCTGAGGATCAAGTTTGTGCTTGGTGGCTCTTTCAGTTCCTACAGATGAGTAGTGCTGAGGCTGTTCTTGCTAAGGGAACCCCTTCCCTGTGGGGCTGCCTGCAGGCTTTGGCTCTGCCCTTCCTGCACCATAGCCTGGGCCTGAGCTCAGCTCTCAGGGTGCTGATGGTGAGCTGGTAGGAGGGATGTGTGTGGCGTGTGCCTGGTGTAAGAACCTGTTCCCATCATGGGGGAACAACCGCACTGCCCAGAGCGCTGAGGGAGAGGGCCACCAACCCCTTTGGACACCACTGACCATCTTCTTTCCCAAAGGGACCCTTCCTGCTGTTGAGCCATATGGGTGTTTGCTGACATGTACTCAACACCTTTGAGGTGAGACTATTCCTGAAGAGTTCAGGGGCTTTTCTGTCTCTTGGTCTCAGAGGTGAGAGGAAGGAGCTGACAGCTGTGTTGTAGGCATGAAGAACCTACAGTTATCTCAGCCTTTCTCTGCCTGACCTGCAGCATGGCCTGGCTTCCTGTTCCTTGGAGTGAATGTAAAGCTCCGTCACTTCTGAAGGTACCTGGAGCACTGTCAGAGCTGCTCAGGATCCTCTGCACTGGACAGAGGAGCCACAGCACAGAGCAGAGTGGTGGCATGGGGTGTACAAGCCGCTCAGGTGTGTGCTGTTAACATTTGTTCTTTGTTCTTGCTTGCAGAGGAGTGTGAAGGAGTACAGGGCCCATATTTTCACCCTGCCTGACAAACCATCCAGATGCATTCATCTGTATTGAGACGGAGACAAGCTGGCACTGCAGCTGATATGAGTCATTGCTGGTAAGAGTTACGGAGAGGTTTGATCTCTGCACATCTAACAGATAAAAATGATCAGGTTTTAAAAACACAAGTTGTACTTTGCTGGCCTTGCCTCTGTGGTGATTGGGAAGTGCTGGTCCTGCACAGCTACCCTGCTTGCCTGTGTGTCTCCTGGGCCTTCATGCTTGGTGCTGCAGCGATGGGTGGTTAAGGATAGATTCTGCTGCACAATGTTGATAATAGGCACAGATAAGTGGGAGAAAAGGAGGGGACACACTCATAGGTGAGAAAAGAATAAGGATGTCCTCCTTGGACATCTTCCTGCCACCCAAAAGCAGGCTGATACTTGTTAGGAATAGAAATGGAAGGACCTAGGCAAAGAGGTAGGGTTCAAGTCTCTTGCCTTAGTGAAGCAGTTAAACTGGTAACGGATTTCAGGGGTTTAATTGAAGTTCTGCCCAAAGTTCTCGAGCCTTTAGTAAAGGAGTGAATTTAATACTGAATTGTTCCCAGTGTGATTTGACAGCATCATGTGGCACATTGGTGATGAGTTGCTGCAGCATTTTCAAAGGAAGTTCAGGAATAAAAGATCCTATTTTTTGTGCTATTTCTCTCTGCAGTAAGCAGCAAGAAACCTCCTCTTTGTCCACTCCTACGAGGAGCAAGTTTGATCCTTTCTAGAGCGGTTCTCATTGAGATGATCTTTGTGTGAAATTTTCTCACTGCCTCTTCCTCAGTGTCCCCTTGCAGCCGATGTGAGCTGTGCTTCACAATGTGCTGCAGGCGGGAGCAGCAGCAGGAGTCCTGCAAGGGAGGAGCAGTGGTTGGTGGGCTTTGAGGAGCAGTCATGTCCCAAGCAGAAGGGGTGCGCGTTGAGAACTGGTAAGGGGAAAGGACCGTGAAAAGCTGAGGCTGAGTGAGCAAGAATGGTCAGGCCACGATGCTCTCCAGGGGTAGTGGATCGGCTCCTGACGTTTCAGGCAGGTCCCAGTGCATAAAGGAAGAGTTTCTCTGGGACTTGACTGAGTGGCCACTCCTCAGGCAGCTGCAGCAGCTGATAGAGGTGGATTAAAACCTGCTTGTCCCAGTACACGAGCAATTTTGGGTTAGGGTTAGCATTAGGGATAGGGGTTAAGTTTAGGGTTAGTGTTAGAGTTAGTGTTAAGGTTAGGGGCTTTAGAGTTAGGTTTAAGCTTAGGGTTTGGGTTAGGTGGTAGGGCTGTGGTCAGGGGTAGCTTTAGCCTTAGGCTTAGGGGTAATGTTTAGTGCTCGGGCACTAAAGGGCAGGGATTGGGTTAGTGTTAGATTTAGTCTCAGGGGTTCAGGTAATGTTTAGTGTTCTGGTTAGGATTATGTTTAGGAGTTAGGGATAGGCTTAGGGGTTTGGGTTAAGGTTAGACTTAGGGATTAGGTTTTCGTTTAGGTTGAGTTTTAGGGTTAGGTGTAGAATGAGTTTTAGCATTACAGGTTTGAGTTAGGTTTAGCGGTGAGATTTTAAAGTTTGGCTGCTCCATTGTACCCAGATTTCATGTGCCATGTGACTCTAGGTTTGCGCTTTTCAAGGAGACAGGACAATCTTGGTACAGAGATACTGCCACAGTTCAGAGATAAGTGTTCTATGGAAGACAAAACCAAGTTACACTGGTTAATCAGATACTCATTTATCCCTACTGAGTATTTTTTACAGGAATCTCAAGGGTTTAGATATAACACCCTTCCCTCTGTTTTCCTGGAATGGGAAAAGGAAAGCACGTCAGGTAGGTAGTTATCACAATTAGAGCACGGAACAGGCTGCTTTCAAATGCCAGCATTTGTTAAGCTTCAACATTATGCCAAAGACCAAACTGTAAAAATTCTTCAAATAAAGACAGAAGAGGGAAATATTCTAAATTTTGATTATTGTCAGTTTGAAAGGGTTTCTGAAGTACCTTTTGCCAGATTCCCAAATGCCAAGAGTGCCCTTGTTCATTTGCTGGTGGCAAAGTAAATGTGGTTGGGAACTTCAGCTGAACATTCCTGTTCACCCCTTCCAACTTTTTCAGGCTGTCAGTTTACAGAAGCTCCCAACACCTTCAGCTATGAGAGCTGAAATCTAAATCAAATTACAGATCAAAATCCAAGGAGAAACACCCACGACCATCATCCCAAACCCCTCCATCAAATAGTGATAGAAAGAGGAAATTAAAGCTGAAGAACGGGGACGTTCCAATGCAGAACTGCACACATAAGTAAAATGTTTTGAGCTGTTTCAGTACACTTCAACTTTTCTTCCCAAGTGGAAGCACACTTACCTAAAGGAGCCCCAAACCATTAAAAGCACCAAACACAACCCAGGCCTGCACAGAGAAGATTCTTAGGTAGCCAGCACTTTCCTTTTAGGAGTCTTTTCCTGCTGTTTTTGCCCGCTACATAATTATCAAGCACTACTTCTTAACCACAACTAGGTGACCTCCACAGCCAGATGCTGAGCTGAGCTATTACAGGTCCCCAAAGCACAGCATCTGGCACTTCACACACCTTCAGAATGAAACAGATGTGACTGTTTTCTGGGATACAATCACTCTATGAACCCCTGCTTTGCTCTCACAGTTGCCTAGCTGTGAAATGAATTCTAAGAGCTCAAAACACCATCCTTTCACTGTGCCTAAGTGAGATTAGCAAGAGACTATTACACACTACGCTACTACTTTACCCATGGCAGTTCAAGTACAAGTTAGCAGAAGCCTAAGGGTTTAGTTTTGTTACTCTTAACATCATTCCACTACATGTTCTGGGAAAAGGCAGTTCAATTGCTCAAACTGTATTTTAAGCAATAAATAAAAAATAAGTGCCAGGAAAAAAAAATCAGCATCTTTCTCAAGAGCATCATCAATGTAACAGCAGAATCACATGGCTGGCATGAACCTCAAAGGTCAGCTAATCCATCTCCCAGAAAAGCTCAGTTACATCCCTATTGTCATTGCTGACATACTCTTCTCCAGATCTCCCTAGGTTTAATTCCTCAGCACACTGAGGCAGCCTAGAGCTCCACCAGCCCTTCAGCAGCTGAATTTATCTCACTCACTCTATACCACGAGGCTGCTCTGCTGCAATATAAACTACTCATTTCTCTTTCTATGCACCACAAATTTGATAACAACTTACTTTACTCCTCCTTGCAGCCATCTTTTGTCTATTTGCAAATACGAATCTCTTCTCTGCATCAAAAAGGCCAAGTTTATTCATTAGGGACTGCAGTGATAGGACAAGGGGTAACGGGTTGAGACTCAAACAGCAGACGTTTAGATTGGATATAAGGAAGAAATTCTTTACTGTTAGGGTGGTGAGGCACTGGAATGGGTTGCCCAGGGAGGTTGTGAATGCTCCATCCCTGGTAGTGTTCAAGGCCAGGCTGGATGAAGCCTTGGGAGATATGGTTTAGTGTGAGGTGTCCCTGCCCATGGCAGGGGGCTTGGAACAAGATGAGGTCCTTTCCAACACTAACTATTCTATGATTCTATGAGCTTGGCCACAGGTTGTGTTTTCAAGGTGCTAGAATATTCTTGCTCTGCTCTGGACTCTCCCATTTTTTATGAAACTCAGCATACAA
This sequence comes from Melopsittacus undulatus, assembly GCF_012275295.1. Taxonomy (NCBI): domain Eukaryota; kingdom Metazoa; phylum Chordata; class Aves; order Psittaciformes; family Psittaculidae; genus Melopsittacus; species Melopsittacus undulatus. The sequence continues at coordinate 11,757,757 of NC_047539.1, read as the reverse complement.
AAGTGGACAATGCCCAGCACAGCAGGATTTGCACATCCCACAAGTTACACCTCTGACAACTCATCCTGAAACAGTGTTTCCCTCATTCACGGAAGCACAGGAAGTGAACTACAAAGGGAAATAAGCCAGCAATAAAGCCCACTTCTATAGAAATGAAAAAAACCCACAGACCTACAACCCAAAACCAGAAAATCAGTTTTCCTCAGCCTCTGCTTCTACAGGTGGTTAACCCCTCCTAAGCACAGTAGCTCCTATTGCTCACTTGCTCTGCATTTCAAAACCCTGAAAACACCTTCCAAAAGAAAGATCATTCTTTAAATATACATTATAGGTAATTATATATTCAATATAATATATAATATATAAATTTAGGAAATACATATATGCACTCTTCAAAAAAACTGGGAAAAAAAGCCAACAGAAAGAGTTTTAGTGCCTTGTGGCTGGACTCGTGTACACTGCTGTCTGCTGCTGCATTGGCTGTCATGTCACTCAAACTTCCCATCAGCAAAGCCCCTTCCTGACTGAGCAGAAACCCTCTTCCTGCTGCCACTGATCTAAGTTTCAGCCTTCTTAACACTCTGGAATTATGGATTGTCACCTCCCCAGCGGCTGTATCCGCCTCACTCTTTCCCTTTGCCTTCTACTGGGAGCTGATGAACTTGTAAGGAATTCTCATTATTAGCTCAATATTCCAATCTGCCCCGTAAAAAGGGAATGGAACATCAAAATATACATGGAAATTTGCCATGTTTATGTAAAGTTGATTCTAGGCTCATTTTTGCAAGTTACAAACCAGACGATTACCATTGCGGTAATAAAGGGAACAAAGTAGAGAGGCTGCCATCAAAGTAAGAGAGCACTACTTCATTTGCCATTTATTTGCCACTGGGATAATAAAGTTACTACTGTGGGGGTGAAGACTGTCACTTGAGTTACCATACAGTACTGCAACTCAGGAATTCACTATGAATACAAAAGAAAAACAGCCCATTTATGGCAAAAGCAGAGATACTTCTTTTTTCTCTCTTAGCTCTTTCTTTGCTTTGGGCTGGGGAATGGAGGGCAGAGAGAAATTAATTTCAATCCAGAATGGATTTTTAAACAAATTTAGCAGTGATTTTAAATTAGAAGCCATAGATTAGGCAATTAGCATCCCTGTAGCAGTGTCAGCCTACAGATACCACAAGAAAGAAGTATAATTAGACACCAATTTTTAACAAGGTGCTTTTGAGAATCAAATCATTCAAGGATACACAAAACATTAACAAACCCCAAACCAGCTGCATTCTGGCATGGGTCTTTGGGCCCAAAATAAACACTGGTCGGAGTAAAAGCATGTGAAAGGGAGAACTGCAAGCCATGCGAAATATCGCCAATGAAGGCACACTTTCATCTTCAAGCTGGGTGATTTGGCATGTTTGTGTAACCTTACTGGGAACTGCATCTGAGGGGGAGGTTGTCAAAGAAACTTAGACATTCACCACACTTGTGCCGGTCTTACGCTGCTCCCAGCCACAGGAAGCTTCAAAGCTGCCTGAAGCTTGTTTGAGTCTTCTCCAGCTGGAAGACAACAGGAACAACACTGGCAATACATCTTACCCCCTTCTCTCCTATCCCTCTCTCCCATGCAAAAGGCCTCAAGACTGCTATAAAAACTAGGCGTGAAAAATCCATACTCCTGACATATGATTATCTGCTCCCACTTACTCTCTATTGCCAGGGCAATGGAAAAGAGGAGTCAAGGGAAAAGCCTGGATCTACACATTCCCAGCTGTATAATACAAATTCTTGGTTGCATTCTTAAAGTGGACCGAGATATACAAATTAAAACCTCAGCAAATTCTATACAGGCCAAAGTAGGGGAGATGACTCCAGTAAATTTAGGTCAAAGCTAAAAGATATCTGGAATTCTATTTTAATACAAGATTTCTGTAAGTGGCTACAAATAGCAAAGCCACAGATTAAACCCACAGATACTTCCCCATCAAGTAAGTTCATGCTAGTTCTTTCCTGTCTCGCATATCAGAGCATTTGATCTGTCTGACCTTCCTCAATGTTAGATAATGCTCAGCTGCACAAAGATATAACAGAGCTTTAAAAGTTCATAGTAACCGTTTTTGCTTATTCATGATTATTCATCTCAAAAGACATTATTCCCATGCTTATTTCAAAGACTGTAATTAAGTCTAAGTCTAATTTTTACAGCTGCAATTGTCACCATTTCCTGCCCCTCTTCCCTTTTCTCTCCATTCCAGTCCCCCATTTGTGGATCTGATCCTACTGCAACCAGCAATCCTGTGAAGAAAAGCACGGTACCTCACTTGGGTGTATTACTCCATTGAAGTTTTACTTGAGTCAAACTTTAACTGATTAGAAAACCCCATGTCAAATAAAATCAGATTGTTTTTTAAAACCTCACATGAAAAGCTGATGTTTGAAAAGCTACCAACCACACCAAACAGCAGCTTACCTACAAAACAACTGCTAGACACACAAACACTTGATCAAAAAGGCTTTTCCAAAGGAGCTGAGCACTTATTTCTAACAGAAGAGAACTAAAACATTACAGAAACAAATGCTCCTATCAGCTCATTTGCGTTATCTCAATCAAGATGTCCTCTATCAACATGAAACCAATTCAGAACCAATGCATCATCTCTGTCATTTCCATTAATCACTAAGCAATTTGCAGTGCCAACACAATCCAACTTTTCCAACTGCCACAGAAATACCAGCAGAAACATCTGCTCCATGTCCCTTTTTTCATGTTTTCTCTCCAATCACTGTGCCCTGCAACCTACCATCTTCACATCTTTTGCACATAGTGGATGAGCTGTGAAATTAGTAATGTGTTAGACAGGTACCCAGGAGGTTGCCCCGGCTGGCATGCACTCTTTCTTTGGCATGTGTTTCAGACCACTGGAGAACATTCATTTAGAGTACCTACTGAGGGGATGAGAGTATGGTGAAAGGGTCAGGTTCTGTGAGAAAAGCTGATCTGCACAGCCACAGAGGAGCCCAGAGATGCAATAGCAGGGGAGAAGCCCAAACAATACCCTGGCAGGCTGCTCCCAGGTCCATCTCAGGAGCCATCAGCCCAAAGGCCCATCTGCACAAACCCAGAGATTGGGCAAGTCAAGCTCTCCCAAGCAACAACCAACCTGCCTGCAGCTGCCCTGGCACAGCCTCAGCTCCACTCTCTGGGCATGGAGCCCATCACTGGAGGTCACTGGGAGCAGCTCTCTCAACATCTTTCACACTAAGGGCATTGCTGCTTAGGGGTGGGACACATCACAGGATGCACACAAAACATAGCTCAGGATTGCACAGGACTTACAGGATGTCTGGGGGCAGAACCAAAGGCAGGGAAAGGGAGATGGTTAGGCCATTTGGAGAACACAAGTCTGAAAAAGAGAGGCAAGTGGAAATATTGGTCAGTATGCTTGCCTGGTTGTGCCCTTCAGCTCATCAGCACAGTCTGTCCTGCTCTCTCATTAAATTCCTTTCTATGTCTTTCCTGGGCAAGGGGCTCTCAATCCCATGTGTGTATGGATAGAGGTGTGGGTACCAGCAGCTGCAGCAGACCACAGGCCAGAGGGTCCCTGTGTCCATGGTGCCAGCCACTGGAGCAAGAGGAGCTGTGTGAGTGTGTGATGCCTATGGAATATCAAGCGGAACTAGCCAACAAGCTAGTGAAGTACCCTAGGAGCAAGCAGGGGTGACTGGGTCTCCAAGCATCAGCTCTGCATGCGAGAGGAACAGGGTGTCTCTGGGGATTAGCAGTGGGGACCTGGACAGTCCTGCCTAACTCTGCTTGGCCTAAGAAAGGATTTACCTCCTGAAGCCATTTCCCCTTTTATTTATGGCTGCAGTTAACTTCTTAGAGCCCTGAGCTTGTGGATTGTACTCAGCTACACTGATACTCAGCACATCTCCCTTCTCCGTGATCAGCAACATAGCACCATGTAGATTGGAAAACACCTTTAAGATCATCAAGTCCAACTGTTAACCCAGCACAGCAAAGGCCACCCCTAATCCATGTCCCTCAGTACCACTCCTATACACCTTCAGATACCTCCAGGGATATTCGGTGACTGCACCACTGCCCTGGGCAGCCTCTTCAGTGCATGACAGCCCTTTTGGTAAAGACATTTTTCCCAATACCCGCTCTAAACCTCCCCTGGTGCAGCTTGAGGCCATTTCCTCTTGTCCTATCGCTTGTTCCTTTCAAGAATAGACTGACCCCACCTTACTACATCCTCCTGTCAGGCAGCTGTAGAGAGCGATAAGATCCCCCTGAGCCCTCTCTTCTCCAGACTGAACCCCCCAGCTCCCTCAGCCATTCCCCAGCACACTTGTGCTCCAGGCCCTGCATCACTTCCCTTGAAGCTGGATAAAACAAAGCATCAAAATGGAGCTTAGCTTGGCACACTTCTTAAGATAAGATACTGCTTGACAAGTAGCTCAAGTGATCAACATGTGGATGAAGCTCCTCGCTTCTGCCCAGCAGAGCTTTCTAATCTGTACCAAGTGTCTGATGATGATCACCCAGACTGCTGCAACAGAACAACAACAGACCTGCTGAAGAGGAAAAAAAACCAAAATCGGAGCAGATGATTAGTGAAGGAAAGGCCAAAGGAGGAAACAAACTGTCGAGGTTGATACACAACCACAAAGAAACCGAGGAACAGGAAAATGGGGGAAACAGAAGGGGTTTGGGAAAGGAGAGGTACAGCTAAAACTGTCAGAAAGCCGTAACAAGTCCTTGTAGCTCATTTAGCCTGAGAAATGCAATGATACGTGTCATGTTCTGCGGCGTTTGTGGCAAATCGCATGTTACGTGTTCCTCTGTTTCAGAGCATCTACTACTAGATCCTTCTGAACCTAAAAGTATGTTGAAAACATACATAATAAAGCAACCATAGACACAAGAGAATTTAATCTAAAGTTTTCTAAACAAGTGAGTAGGGAGTACAGATGTCTTCAGTGAGGTAACATGAAAGATACAGAGGTATACACGGGCTTAAACATTTGCAAGATGAGATTCAAAGGCAGACTGTCTGTTCCACTGAAATGAACAGTGCCAGATGTACAACTAGCTACACGGTACATAGTACAGCTAAGACTCCTGCTGACAGCATGAAGAACTACAAACTACAACAGAGTCAAATACTTCTGCTAATAGCAGCACAAACGTGATTTATGAAACAGTAGCATCTTCCATGTCTTTGTAAAGTTATCTAAAAGTAAACATACCTAGAGGCTTCCTAAGGCTTCAGTAAAATATTTCAGGAGTTCCAGTAACCTCTTATTCCTTCTGCTAACACTTGTGTAGCCAAGATACCTATTAGCTCTGTAACCTAAGGTGAAACTTGAAAGCAACAATAATGAAGTATGACAATACCAAACACCTACTTTTGCTAATGGACGGTGGTCCTACAATTGGGTGTGCTTTGTCTCCCATTTATATTACAATATATTGGGAAGGAGAGTAAAACCTAAACCCCCACTATACTAGAACTACAGAAAAACAACCACGGCTCTTGCCGCTGAGTGACAAAGGTCAATGTGGACAACTGATCCCCAAGAAAGGCATGTAGAGCAGCCAAAAACTACCACTGTAAAGAAGCCTGAGTATACTGGAAAATCACGTTTGAGAAAGGTAGTATATATACATAAACAAGAACCAAATTATATCAAAAAATACCATCCACAATATATACTGTCCACAGAAGTATAGTAAAAGGAGCAGCAATTACTCTCTATGCTCATTTGCTACTGGAGCCCTACATCTAATATTGTGAAGGTAAGTGTTGTCACACTGGCTATTAGGGCAAATTATAGGATGCAAAAAACAAGTAGCATCTCAGGGTTTCACTCCATTTCATCAAAAAATGCAAATTTACCCCCACAAACCACCTGAAACACTGCTGTAGAGCAAACAAAGCAGTAACAACCTGAACTGCCATGTTTTGTTACTCTTTCAACGAATCCTGGCTTTCCTTATCCTTCTTCTCCATTTTTTTCCACAAGTGCAACACTTCCCATCGCTTCAAGTTTGTGACAGAAAAGGCTCAGAGTTGCCAGTAAGGCCTGGGGTACGATCAGCCTTGAATCTCATCAGCAGAGGCACAATGCAATAGTCTCTTCCATTGCTTACAGGCACAAAACAAACACATCTCCCAAAAAACCCACACTTTTGCCCCTGGACAAACACAACTAAACTACCCCAAGGAGTCACTTTGCAACAAGTAATGGTACCTGGCAAGGGAAGACTCAGCAGGGTTCAACCCTAAAGCCCACTGAAGGACAGAGAGCTTCACTGCTTCTCCTCCACCTCAAGAATAAGTCTGCATTGCTCTGGACCATTTTGCATTGTCAAGGCTACATTCCAGAAAAAAGATGCGTGGCTCCTGCTAAAGCAAGCCTGAGAAGTCAAGCCTTAGATAGCTGAGGGAACTGGCCACCAGTCTCACACCTGGACTGTGACAGAGTTGACTGCAAAGCTCTCTCCAGCAGATTACCTAGGGAAAGCAAAGTCCTTATTATGCCCCTCCAGTTACACACAGCTACAAGTGCAAAGGTTTCTAGAGTCTGCTTTTCATACCTGCAGTAGGAGTATCCTACACATGCACACACTAAGATCACAAACTCCAACTCTAGAATAAGTCGGGGGGGGGGGGGGGGGGGGTGTGTGCAGCGGGACCCCCGTGAGGGGCAGCGCGGGCCGGGGCCTTTCCTCACGGAGCAGCCGCCCCTCATGGGATCCCAGAGGCACCGGGTGGGCTGCGGTGAAGGGGCCTTAAAGCTCCTCCAGCTCCAACCCCTGCCCCGGGCAGGGACCCCTTCCACTGGAGCAGCTGCTCCAAGCCCCTGTGTCCAACCTGGCCTTGAGCACTGCCAGGGATGGGGCAGCCACAGCTGCTCTGGGCACCCTGTGCCAGCGCCTCAGCACCTCCCAGGGAAGAGCTTCCTGAGATCTCATCTCAATCCACCTCTGTGGACAGGAAAGGAAAAAGGGGATAAAATAAGCAGTAAAATGAAGCCTCCTTTTGACTTCCCAAAGCCTCCGGTCTCACTTCTTTATTAAAGCCTCGTTCGCAGGGTCCCAAGGCTCAGGTTCAGTTTACAAAGGCTCGGCCGCGGGGATGCTGCGGCCGGGCGGGGGGTGCACGAGCCCGGCCGCGGGGCTGGGCAGGGCCCGCTCCGCCGTTCCACGGGCTCCTGCGGCCGCGTGGACAGAGCCGTTGAGAGCGAGGCTGCGGCGGCAGCGGCAGCAGCGGCTTTGGAGCGGCTTTGGAGCGGCTTTGGAGCGGCTTTGGAGCGGCTTTGGAGCGGCAGCGACTTCGGCAGCGACTTTTCCAGCGGCTTTTGAACCGCAGCGACTTTGGCAGCAGCAGCAGCGGCAGCAGCACCCGGCGCGGCGGCGGCAGCTCTCGGCGGTCCGGAGCCATCCCTCCGCCGCTCCCCGCGATGGTGCCCCCCGCCGGGGCTCGCGGCGCCGCTCGGCTCTCCCGGTACTGGCAGTGGCGGCGCTGGGCGAGCCGCCGCCGCTGGGTCTGGCGAGGCAGCGCCGCCCCCTGGCGCTCCCCGGCCCGCCCCCAGGCCCCGCCCCGCAGCCGCCCGGCAGCCGCGACCCCCGAGAGCCCTGCGGGGGTGCCGGCACCGGCAGCGCGCTCGGCCAAGGTGCCCGTGGTGCTCCTCACCCGCATTGACCCGTCGCTCTATCTGCGCCCCGGGAGCGGCGGCGAGCGGCACGCCGCGGAGCCTCGGCCGGGAAAGGCCGGGAATGATGCGGCTCCGCTCGGCCCGGAGCGGCCGCTGGGGGCCGGCGGGGACCCCGCGCGCAGCGACAGCGGCAGCGGCAGCGTCTCTCGCGTCGGGCATGACAAGGAGACCTTCGAGCGGCTCTACCGAATGGGACCGCTGCTGGGGAGAGGCGGCTTCGGCTCCGTGTACTCGGGGGTCCGCCTGGGTGACAACACCCCGGTAAGGGGCGGGGCCGGCGGCGGGGCGGGGAGGCGGCGGGGCCAGGCGAGGCTCAGCCCAGCGCTGCTCTCGGCTTGCAGGTGGCCATCAAACAAGTGGCTCGGGAGCGCATCTCCTCGTGGGGCCAGCGGGTGAGTGCGCGGGGCCACCGGCACAGCGTGGGGCAGGGCTGGTGGGGGTGAGGCGGTGGCGCCGGGAGGGGGGAAAGCGGGACAGCGCGAGGGGAGCGGCTGTGGAGTCACCGGGGGTCACGGAGCATCCTGGGCAGAGGGTGCCTGGTACCCTTGGGGCCGGCTAGGGGTGCACCAGAGCATCCCTGGGGACTTGGGGGGGGGGCACCTGGGAACAGTGGGGCCGGGCAGGGGGGCATCAGAGCATCCCAGGCAGGGAGGCACAGGACCCCCGGGCCAGCATCAGCCCCGCTAACGGTGCCACGGTCACCCTGCAGCGCAGCGGCACCCGCATTCCCATGGAGATAGCCATGATGAGGAAAGTGCGCTCCGACTGCAGCACCATCATCCAGCTCCTCCATTGGTTTGAGCTGCCCGACTCCTTCCTGCTGGTTTTGGAGCGTCCGGAGCCATCGCAGGACCTCTATGAGTTAATCAGAAACCGGGGGTTCGTGCCCGAGTCTCCGGCGCAGGGCATTTTCCTCCAGGTGCTGAGGGCCGTGCGGCACTGCCACAGCCGCGGTGTCCTGCACAGGGATATCAAGTCCAAGAACATCATCATCCACTTGGTCACCGGAAAGATCAAGCTAATTGACTTTGGTTGCAGCACCCTCCTTAGGAACATGGTCTACACCAAATTTAGCGGTGAGCGCACAGCCCAGGGTGCTTCCAGCAGCAGGCAGTTTCGGAAACGAGTCACGTGCTGGTGACAAAGTGGCAGGTCACACCGAGTGTGTCTCCCCACGTCCATGGGGCCACCGGTGCAGCCCCTGCATCCCTGGGGATGCACGGCTGAGGATGCGGGAGCAGGCGGCATCCGCCTGATGAGCTGTTCCTGTATCCTGTTGTAGGAACACCTTTGTACTACCCGCCGGAGTGGTTCCTCTACCACTGCTACCACGGCCGTCCGGCGGCGATCTGGTCCCTGGGCGTGCTGCTGTATGAGATGGTGTGCGGGGTCCTCCCCTTCCGGTGCTGCGAGGACATCACCAGCGGGCAGCTCTTCTTCAAGCGCCAGATCTCTGTTGGTAGGTACTCGGCTTGGCGGCAGCAGGGGGAGGTCAAGTTTTAGAGGGTGGCAGCTGATCTCCCTTGGTCAGCTGGAGGAGGTGGCACATGTCCTGCCATCCTGCTCTCCTCTAAACCGGATCATGGAGCAGGAGGTTTGGGTGCAGCTCTGAGCACACCCCGGCCTGGGCGCTGCGGACGGTGGCACAAGGTGGGCAGGAGCCTCCTGCAACTGAGTGGTGGTTCCCGGATTCTCCCCAGAATGCCAGCAGCTCATCAGGTGGTGCTTGAACATGAAAGATTGGGCCAGACCATCCCTGGAGGATGTGTTCAACCACCCTTGGCTGCAAACATGAACTGCCCCAGGAGACAGCCACACTCCACCCTCACAGCCTGAGCCAGCAGCCGGGCAAGTAAGCCCGGGGTGCCTTCTGGGGGGAGCGTGGGGTTTGTGGGGTTTGGGGGTTTTGGGAGGTTGGGGTTTTTGGCGAGGATTTGGGCTCTTGGAGGGTTAGGATGGATTTTTGGGGCCTGTGGGGATTTTTTGGAGACTTTGAGGGTTTGGGGGTCGGTTTCTTGGGGGGACCTTGTGGGTTTTGCGGAGAGTTGGTGGGTTTGGGTGTTTTGCAGTTTTGGGACCTTGGTGAGGTTGGGTGTTTATTGGGGGATAGGGTGTTTTGGGGGGACTTTTGCAGTTATTGGGGGGGTTGTGGGGATTGGTTTCTGGGTTCTTTGGAGGGCAACAGGTGTCAGAGGGACACCTCGTAAGAGTTCATTCTGCTCTTGTAGCTGAGGCAGTGGTTAGGTTCGGCTCTAGTCTGAGGATAACGCTGGTAACACACGGATTGTATAGTGGTTTCTGATTAGCACTTCCCCTGAGCAAGGCTGATTCAGTCTCTCATGCTCTGCAGTGAGGGCAGGCAAGACCTAATAGCAAAGCAACAGACAATGCGGCTACTGCAACACCAGCCACAAGAACAGCAGCTACTCCAACACCAACCACAACCACTGCGATGACACCAACCATGGCAACAGGCACCGTGACTACTCCAATGGCAAGGACTGTCACTACAGCTGATACGACTCCACAGACAAGCACTGCTGCTATTCCAACAAGGGCAAAAAAAGCAGTGCGGCTACTCGAAACTCAGTGACGAGCAGTGAGGCTTCTCAAACCCAAGCCACAGGTACTGCAGGTACTAGAAGTACAGAGACAGACATATTGGCCACTCGAACACCAAGGACAGTCAATGTGGCTACTACAAGCCAATTCAACATGCCCTGCAGTTAATGCAGCCCCAGGCACAAGCACTGCAGTTGCTCCACCACCAGTTTTCAGCTCTGAAGCTCCTCCATCTCTAGGAAGGAGCAATGGTGTTACTCTAAGGCCTGCTATGTATACAGTGGCTACGTCAACCCCAGCCACAAACACTGCAGCTACTCCAGTGCCAGTCACAAACACTGCAGCCTCTTCAATGCCAGTGACACACACTGCTGCTCCTCCAGCCCCATCAACAAGCAGTGAGGATTCTCCAACCCAAGGCCTAAGAACTGTGTCTACTACAACCATGGCAGCAGGTACACGGGCTACTCCAATGCCAAGGACAGGTGCTGTGGCTGCTACAGCTCCAATGACACACACACTGCAGGTATTCCAACCACATCATCCAGCAGTGAGGCTTCTCCAATGCGAGCCACAAGCCCTGTGGCTACTGCAACCCCAGTTACTGGGGCAGTGGCTACTATGTGGCACTGACAGGCAAAAACACTGCAGCTATTTCAGCCACTGCAACAAGCATAGCAGCTACTGCAGTGCCAGTCACAGCAGTGCGGCTGCTCCAATGCCTGAGGCTGACACTGCCACTACTGCAACCTCATTGACGAGCAGTGAGGCTTCTCCAAACCAAGCCACGTGCAGTGTGGGTACTCCCCAGACCCACAACTGCCCCACAGGTGACCCCCCAATGATCACCCAGACCCACAACTGTTCCCAAAGTCATCCCCCTGTAACTCCACAGCCACACAACTGCCCCCAAAGAGACCCCCCCACACCCACAATTGCCCCCCAACTGATTCTCCCAAACCCACAACTGCCCCCAAGTCACCGCCCAGACCCACAACTGCCCCCCCAACTGATCCCCCCCCATGGTTGCAGCAAACACAGTTCTTAGGCCTTGGGTTGGAGAAGCCTCACTGCTTGCCAATGGGGCTGGAGAAGCAGCAGTGCGTGTCAATGGTGTTGGAGAAGCCGCACTGTTTGTAGAGGAGGTTGACGTAGCCACTGCATACGTTGCAGGCCTTAGAGTAGTGCCATTGCTGCTTCCCAGAGTTGGAATAGCTGCAGGCATGAAAACTGGTGGTGGAGTAACTGCAGTGCTTCTGCCTGGGGCTGGATTGGCCAAAGTGCTTGTTGATGGGGCTGGAACAGGCACAGTGCCTGTCCTTTGCATTCAAGTGGCTGATGTGTCTGTCACAGTACTTTGAGTACCCACACTGCATGTGACTGCTCCTGAATGAGGCTGCAGGAGCGGCAGTGTCTGTCTCAGACATTGAAGTAGCTGCACTGCTGTGGCTGGCACTGCAGCAGCAGCTGTGCTTGTTGCAGTGGCTGGAATAGCTGCAGTGTTTATGCCTATCATTGCCATGTAGTAGCCACTGTCCCAGTTACTGGGGTTGCTGTAGCCACAGGGCTTTGGCAGGCAGTGAGAAGCCACAGTGCTTGTGGCTCGCACTGGAGAAGCCTCACTGCTGATTGATGTGGCTGGAATACCTGCAGTGTGTGTCAACTGCAACAAGCATAGCAGCTACTGCAGTGCCAGCAACAGCTGTGCAGCTACTCCAATGCCTGAGACAGACACTGCCGCTGCTGCAACCTCATTCACGAGCAGTGAGGCTTTTCCAAACCAATCCACAAGCACTGTGGATACTCAAAGTACCGTGACAGACACATCAGCCACTTGAATGCAAAGGACAGGCACTGTGCCTGTTCCAGCCCCATCAACAAGCACTTTGGCCAATCCAGCCCCAGGCAGAAGCACTGCAGTTGCTCCACCACCAGTTTTCAGGCCTGCAGCTATTCCAACTCTGGGAAGCAGCAATGGCACTACTCTAAGGCCTGCAAGGAGCCAGCAGCTGTGGCAGGGCTGGGGAATAGTCAGAACAGCATCCCCAGCACCCATGGGATGAGTGCCTTGCTCAGTGCTCTCCCTGATGTGCCTGAGAAAGTGGTGAAGGGTGTCAGATCCAAAGAGCCAGCAGCCGTGGCAAGGCAGGGGAGCAACGAGGACACCATCCCCAACACCCATTATAGGGGTGCCTGGCTCAGTGGTCTCCCTATTGTGCCTGAGAATGTGGAGGAGAGTGGCTGCTCCAAGGAGCCAGCAGCAGTGGCAGTGCTGGAGAACAGCAAGGACAGTGGCCCTGATGTCTGTGATTTGATGGACTTACTCAAAGCACTCCCTGACCTGACTGAGAGTGCAGAGGAGGGCAGCAGCCAGAAAGAACCAGCAGCCGTGGCAGGGCTGGCAGACAATGAGGACTCTGTCCCTGGGGTCTATGATTTGTCTGCCTTGTTCTATGCTCGCCCTGACCAGACTGACAACACGGTGGACAGCAGCTGCTGCAAGGAGCCAGCAGCTGTGGCAGGGCTGGAGAGCAGCAAGGACAGTGGCCCTGATGTGTACGATTTGACAGACTTACTCAAAGCACTCCCTGACCTGACTGAGAATGCAGAGGAGAGCAGCAGCCGCAAGGAACCAGCAGCAGCGGCAGGGCTGGCAACCAGTGACCACACCAGCCCTGGGATCTATGATTTGTCTGCCTTGTTCTATGCTCTCCCTGACCTGACTGACAACACGGTGGAGAGCAGCTGCCGCAAGGAGCCAGCAGCCGTGGCAGGGCTGGAGAACAGCAAGGACAGTGCCCCTGATGTCTATGATTTGATGGACTTACTCAAAGCACTCCCTGACCTGACTGAGAGTGCAGAGGAGAGCAGCAGCCGCAAGGAACCATCAGCAGCGGCAGGGCTGGCAGACAATGAGGACACTGTCCCCGCAGTCTATGATTTGTCTGCCTTGTTCTGTGCTCTCCCTGACCTGACTGACAACACGGTGCAGAGCAGCTGCCCCAAGGAGCCAGCAGCCGTGGCAGGACTGGGGAATAGTCAGAACAGCATCCCCAGCACCCATGGGATGAGTGTCTTGCTCAGTGCTCTCCCTGATGTACCTGAGAAAGTGGTGAACGGTGTCAGATCCAAAGAGCCAGCAGCCGTGGCAAGGCAGGGGAACGACGACGACACCATCCCCAACACCCGTGACAGGAGTGCCTTGCTCAGTGCTCTCCCCAATGGGTCTGAGAACACGGTGGAAGGCGGCTGCCATAAGGAGTCAGCAGCCAGCCCAGCGATCAACAGGGTGACAGATATGGCATCCAGACGGCCCTGAAATCCCAGCAGAGCTACAGGCTGGGCAGATTCTGGTATCTTTTCTGGTATCTTCTGGTATTCTGGTATCTTTTTAAAGATGCATCATCTCCATCATCATCATAATCCCAATCTGGAGCTGTAAGGGGAGTATGATCTTCAACCCTCCCATCCATTGCCCCTGCAGAAATCTGGGCATTTACCTGAGTGCAAGCAGTTTTTATAACTGACTGTTTTTCTGTCTCTGTTAATGCATCCAGGATAACATCTATATCCTTCCAGTCAGGATCTTGACTTTTTACCAGGATCTCAAATTTCTTTGCTACCCCTATAGGGTCATTTCGATTCTCTTTTGCAATCTGTTTCCATCTATCCAAATCTCCTAAAGAAAAATTCACTTTTATTTTGGTACATCCCTCCGGTCCCATTGCTTCCCTCAGAGGGGCTTGCAGAACAGTCTTAGTTTTACTACGAATCTGGGCAGCAACGGGCGGGGAGGGAATTTGTTTTACACTCTGTTCTTGTTCCACACTTTGTTCTTGTTTCACACCTTGTTCTTGTTTTACACTTTGTTCTTGTTTTACATCTGAATCAGGGGTTTCCTCCTCGATCGGAGGTGGATTCTGATCCGGTACTTTTGGGGATATATAATCCTCCATTCTATCCTCAACCCTATGATCCTCAGCTCTTTTCTTAAGTTTCAAACAAATTTCCCCAATATCACAACCAGAACAACATCTTTCCAATTTATTCCCTGCCTGCTTCCTTTCTTTTTCTAAAGCTAAAATTAAGGGATCTGAAGGTGCTATATTAATTCCACGTTCTCTTTGCCACTCCGGGTGATTTCTCAACGTGAAAACATCACTTTATCCCATTTTCCTTGCTGTCTCAGAAACAACATTAATTGTAACAATGTGTTATAATTCAGAGTTCCATTTTTAGGCCATTTTTCCTGATCTTCTGGGGTGTACAAAGGCTACCACTGGTTACAATATTTTACCAGTGCTCTTTTTTTTATTTCCCGAGCCCCCAGGAGACCCTCCCAGTTCTTTCCAGTGTGCCAACATGCACCCTAAAGGACTCTTTTGCATGATCTCTTCACTCTGCTGATTTCCCATTATCAATCTCTCACACACACGGGATCCCACAGACACACTGCACACAATTACAACACTTGGAACAGATACAGAGACTAAAATTCTATCAAACAGACCACAGTTAATAACACAATTTTAACAATCTGTCACCGATACCAAAATCACAGAACCAAAATCAGCACTATAACGAACCGGAACAAATCGGATACCAATACCAATTCGAATACTTATACCAATAAGGTTCAAAACCGTGTCCACAAGACACCCCCTGTGTCTTGTAGGACTCACCCAAATCACAAGAAGCCCCCTGCTTCTTGCGAGTGTATACCAACGGACGCTAGCAGCCGGGTATACGCCTTTACCTACGAGATTTCCTATCTCGATTTATGGAAGGCTTCCAAACCATGCGTACGCTTACCAAACCAATTTACCAAACCGAGATGCCCCCTGCACCTTACAGACTATACCTTTGATGAAGATGGTCCTTGTCTGCTCCCGCAGTGACCCCAATGAGTCGAGGGGTCCCTCCGGGAAAAATTCCCAAGGGCCCTAGGGAGCCCTGTCCTCAGCGGGTCCTGCAGCCGAGCAGAGAGGCTCCCACCTGGGGTGGCAAATGGATACGGAGACAACTCCAGGAACAAACTTGCCAACACAGTTTTCAAGCTCACAAGCAGCTATTCTTTATTGCTGCACCGGCAGACACGGGGGATAACTCCTCCTAACGTGTGTCTCCCTTATTGCTACACAAGCCATCCTTATATAGCCCTTGGGCACACATACATATTCATGAGGCTACGTATGGATTACATCATTTTCCAGAAAGCTCCCCGCATGCATACAGAATTCATTAGCACCAGAGACATAAGAGTCCCCTTGTCCTCCTACTTATCAGTTAGTTTACCCATAGCCCATCCTGGACACCTGCTATTCCCAGATACTCCTTATCCCTGCGTCCTGTTTTTCTAGACTGTTTTTCTTAAAACTACCTCAACTAGAACGATTTATCTTATGCCAGTATGTTCTCTAGCTGGACTCTATTATTTCTTCTATGTACTAAGCACCTCAGTAACTTTCCACTGCTACTGCTACAAAGCCATCAACTTAACATTACTTACAACTAATTTTAAAGGTTTATATATTCCATTTTGTGATTTTATGTTCCCCTTGTTTCAGAGAAGAGATTCAGAGCTCTGCGCTGCAAAGCCAGCTCCTGGCAGGGCCAGCTTCTTAGCACACGGCAGGGATAGCAATCCTTTTCAGCTGGATAGGCAGGGCTAGATTCTAGGAATGCCTTTTGGAGGAGCACCGCAGAGCTCACCATTCTCATCCCCCACGCAGCCAGGGGCAGAAGCCATCAGCAATGGGATGCGGACATGCTTGCAGAGATGCCAGCGCTTTGGAGCAGCCACTGATGCCCTGCCACGTGTAGGAAGGATGGATTCTTGCCCCCAGGCTCCATGAGGCCAGGGGCCTTTGGCCACTCTCAGCAGCCCCTGAGGTGGCTCCAGACTGAGGGAGAATAGGGCTTGGGCATCTGCGGGGAGGCGTGAGCAGCCTGTGGAGCAGGAGCCGGTCCTGCTCCCATGCTCAGGGAGAGCCGATCGCCAGTGCTGGGGTCAGGAAGGAATTTTCCCCCGGGCCACATTGGCACTGGTCCCGGGGGTTTTTTGCCTTCCTCTGAGCATGGAGCAGGACCACTTGTCAGGGCTCCTCTGCTCCATTCTGGCTGCACTACTGCCTGCTGCTCGTGCACCATGAAGGTGGCCCCTGGTGTCCTGCAGCTGGGGGGGGAAGGCTTTTTTTTCCCGCATGAAGGGCCTGCCAGTGTCCCCGCGGGTTTTTTGCCTTCCCCTGCAGCGGTGAGCCAGCCCCTTGACAGGGCTCCTTTGGGCTATTGTGGCCCAAGGGCTGCTGCTCCTGCTCCACGCAGGTGGCCCCTCATGCCCCCATGCATGTGGGGGGAGGAAGCTTTCACCACTCCCGGGGTAGCCCCTGGACGTTGCTGCTTTCCTCTGTCGCACTGAGCACAGCCCCTTGACAGGGCTCCCCTTTGGGCTCGCTTCTTGCCCGCTGCTCTCGCACCTGCAGCCCAGCACTCCTGCCCTCCCACTCTCCAGCTCCACTGCAAGCTCGCAGAGGGAGCCACTGCTGCTCTTCCCTTGGCTCCGTATACCAGGGCCTTCTGCCTTCTGCACAGCAGCACTGTGTTTGCAAGGCCTGGATGCTTGTGAGCATCGCCCCTGAAACCAACCCACAGCAAAACCCCATGATGGAACATCATGGAAAATTCGGTCAAAGATAAGAAACCAAACTAAAATCAAATGAAATCCTAAAATAAAAGCTTTTTTCCACTTGTAAGCTTTGTGTTTCACCTCCTTGAAAGTGGTTTTGGAGCTGAAAAACCCTGGCATTGCAGGGCAATAGCAGTGCCACTGTTATTCAGCTCGGGCTGGGTGTAGGGAACGGCATGGGATGGGAGGCAATGGATTGGCATGGAATGGAGGGTGCTACTTTTCACCTTTAGCATTGAGCACATCCTCTTGTCAGGGCTCACCTTTGGCTTCACTTCTTGCCTGCTGCTCTCACACCTTCAGGGCTCTTGATTAAAAACTTATGTTCATCTAGAATCTTAAAGCATGACCTGGGTATAGTGCTGGGTAAGAACTCCTGCATAACTGCAGATGTAGGGTTTTTCTCTTCCTGGGGATACCTGAAATTTGTAGATTGTCTAAAGCAGCTGCTCTTAAGTTAGAGCATATGAAATACTTTTCAAGAATAAGGCCTCTAAGACATGTTAACATATACCTGCACCACTGCTTTGTGCACTGGAGCAAAGCTCCTCCCATCATCCTGAGGCATCTGCTCTGTTTCTCTGTGTGATAAATTGCAAAAAGCTGGGGTTTTACAGCTCTTTTTGGTACAGTGGTAGCATAAACTTTTATGATTGAGGGAAATGAGGTTGATTTATTATCAGGCTAACACACAGTAAGTGCTTGTTGATTTTTAATGTCCCACTCTAGCCTTAATTTGAAATGTATTTATTTTAAACCTCCCATCTGAATATTCATTTCAAACCAGTCTCTTACTTTGCTGTAATACACAACAGACCCTGGTTATTTTTCAGGTGTTCAGTCCTATTTGCAGGGAAAATATTTCTCCTGGAATCAGTCACAGGAAAAACCTACAGCAGTGTTAATAGCAGAGCAGGATAAATGTCATTGAATATCCCTGGGCTCAAGCTTCATCGCCAAATTGAGCTTCCCCTTCCCCACCTTAACAGCTTCCTCCCACCACGAGAAGCAACTTCCCTGGGCCAGAAAGATGCAGCTTCCTTCATCATCTATCTGATGCTTCCTTGGGCTTTCAGTTCTATTCCTTCCCCTGGGAGATCCAAGCTCTCAGCCCCTGCAGCCCTTGGCCAGGCAACAGCAGCTTTGGTCAGCTGGGCTGGGCCCCATGGCTTGAGGGCTGGCTGAGACAGAAATGCAATGCAAACTGCTGCAAACACCTGGCAGAGCAGCCCCTGTCCCCTGACAGCAGCACAGCAGCAGTATACCTGGCCAGATACTTGGTTGTTAGCCTTGGGTTTGTGTTGATTTTTCCTGTCAGAGGAATACACGTCACTACATCCTCTGAAAGAGCTTTTCTTCTCCAGCCCCTAGAGAAAGTCACCATCAACCTCCTACCCTTCCCTGTCTTCACAGCACGCACCTGCAGCAGCAGATACCTGGCACCTCACTGATCAGATCAACAGACTGGACCCCAATTTCACCTTAGTGAGGGACATTAACCCTCATTAATCCAGAGGAGCTGTGGCTGCCCCATCGCTGGCAGTGTTCAAGGACAGGTTGGACACGGGCTTGGAGCAACCTGCTCTAGTGGAAGGTGTCCCTGCCCATGCCAGGGGTTGGAACTGGAGAAGCTTTAAGGTTCCTTGCAACTCTGGCCTCTTCCGCTGGAAGGGACGGAGCATTTACTACTTCTTTGGGCAACCTGTTGCACTGTCCCTATCTTTCAAAGCAGAATCTCCTACTGCTGTCCACTGCTTCTCTTTCTTGGTGGCACTAGCATTTTTCCTCTTGATTGGTGCAGCAATGGGTTGTTCCTCCGTTGTGGTGTTTTGGCCACACAGCCAAACGGTCTGTGAGGTGTATTCTCACGGTCATGAGAGGTGTATTCTTTGTGGCATCTGACACTGCCTGGATGGCTGAATCCCAAAAGCAGCGGTGAATGTTATCATATCTATCCTATCACTTCAAAGCAAGCAAGTTTTTAAGGCTTGGTGCTGTAAAGACCTATTTATTTTCTAAGATGATAAAAATGAAGAAAGAAAGTGAAGAGCGTTCATTTATTCACTAGAATATTACTTCATCTTCTAACTTATTTTGACCCTTTTTACACCGAAATTTACCTGCCAAATCTGCAAAACTATTACACAATGAATATTTTTACATGAAATGAGTTGAAAAGCTCTGCATAATCTTTCCATACTGATGTACATGAGACAGCAGTTGTTTTACATAAAGTTTACAAAAATTGGAGGAGTATCTGTGACAGTGAAGGAAGAGCTTCTGACAGCAGAGGGGCTCACCAGAGACAAAGAACAACATGCACACAACAAATGTTGTTCTCTGGAACAAGCATTTAGATCCTGGCTCTCAGTTCTCATCCATCCCTCTGATAAGGACTGTTATTCTTTACCTTTCCCTGCAGAATTCCTGATAAATTGTATGTGCTGGGTAGGCAGAAGAGCCCTTGAAGTAAGATTAAACATATAAAACCAAAGGGAAAAAGCAATCTACAAGCAAGGAAATTATAAATTTCCTGTGGTGTTCCCCACCACACTTCTGCATGCTGTCCCAGCTACTGCTTCTGGGACACGACCATCTTCAGCCCTTGGCAAGATAATACATTGCAGTGGTCTACATTTGCCTCTCAGTAGCAAGGTCCTCAACTAGAAAAATCCTGGTTAACCAAAAACAATAAAGCCAAGATGTAATGTGTGTCCTGGGGTAGAGACAACTCGACCAGGACACTGTTGTTTCGCACTGTCCTAAAACGCAGTAGTCAGATGGCTTCAGTCAAGGCAGAGGTCAGTCTTCCAGCTAAAGAAGGTGTACATTTGAAAATGGTCCAGAAATCTACAACTTAGATCTTAGATTGGGCTACTTTTACATATGTTTTTATTATACAAATGCAGGCATCAATGGCAACATGAAACAATGGCCATCTGTTCTCCAACAGGCTGTCTACCTATGAGCTCTTGACCTGGGGTCTGCTGCATATGCCACTCATCCTACTTCAAGTCAGCTTTCCCCTCTCTGCCCCTCTCAATCTCTCCCATGCACAGACACAGACACAGACACGTTTCTGCTTTCAGCAAGAGGTATGTGAATTTCAGGAACTGCGATCCCAAAAGAGGCAGAGCTGCCATTTCTACCTATGATAGTGTTTTTGCATTCATGTTGCTGAAGTTCGAGGACGTGTATGGATGCCCAGTTTTCAATGCAAACAGACTGAAATTCAGACTCATTATGCAGACACTTGGGGGAAAGCCGCAACACATGTCTCTTGTCTCAGTTACTCAGTATTTTGTATCAGAAAAAGTGCTGGGACAATTGTCATGCATTAACAGACCAAAGAAATAATACACTCTCGACTGCAGAAAACTGACCCCTTTTCTCACTGCCATCCTTTTTTTTTGCCTCAGCAGGCAACACAGACAACCAAGACATCTTGATGAGTATGCCACGATGGGAAACTCTTCATGCAAAAGTAGTGTTAAACGTAGAAATCCACACAACAACCCCAAAAGCTAACGTAGTTATATATGTGGTGTCACAAGTTAAACAAGGCATGTTCTTCTAACACCAGTCAAAAGGACAAAACAGGCAAGAAACAGGTAACTCCTGTGGTCTGGTTTTTGACTTGCAATTAATTTCTCTTCCTTGCCTGTGGTGCTATGTGACAGTCGGCAATACCTGGACAGAAAGAAAGTCTGACTCTTCTGCCTTCTACAGGACTCCATGAACAACAGACATTACTGAACCACAAAATATGTCAATATATAATAACTTTGCCAAATAGCCATATATATATCTACTCTTTATTGTAAACAATGATGCACCACTGAGGACAGAAGCCAGTTAAGGCTGATTAATAGCTGTGATTTGCAAAGCTTATAGAATGGAGAACTACTACCTTGCTCAGACTACACTGAATGGTCACTACAGATTCGATGACCTCTCTCATGTAAAAGCTTTTAGCAATTATTTGCCTTTTGCTTAGAAATATGAATTATGAACAGACTTCTTCTCCAAAATGCATTAAAGAAAAAAAAACCCAAAAGGGAATTAGCAAATAAAATGCATTTACCTGTCATGTTGCAGTAAACTTTCAAAGGCCTCAGTGCCCCACTGTCATCTGGATCTATCCAGTAGTAATTGGAAGTTTTGCCCAAGTGTTTGCATGCTTCACAAGAGAGTTCATGAGTAGCTGGAATGAAATAAACCACAACAATAAGGATCTTCATATGTTGGAGTAAAAAATCCATAATGACAACAAACTGTCTTTATTTATATAACAAGAACTATACCCTCGAGATTAAAGTAATGTCACTGACATTCACAGGCAACAAAGCATCTCTCCAACAGAAACACATGGGATTAAAAGCTTGAGGCACACAATTTGATTCTGTTGGCATGTGACAGAAAGCCACGATAGGAAGAGAATTCCAATAACTCGGCTGGGGGAGAGGGTGGGTGGGAGGGGGAGGAACAACCAAACTTTAAGAGGATCTTTAAACCATTCTTGAAAATACTGTGGTTCAGAACTTGGTTTATACAGTGGTTTAAGATTTACATCACGAACGGCGACACTTTCATTAACACAACATACTTTTAGGAGATACAAAAAGAAAACTGGGAAGCTTTTTGGTGTAAATCTTAGGATTTTTCAGGTTTTCTTACAACTCAGAATAACATCAAGTTTCAAAACTGAAATTTCTCACTAGATGGAATACTTGTCTCTACACAGCTCTGCAGCTCCCCTTTTACTGAGCTACATAAAGAATACTCTGTTCCAGCAAGGTCTACAATTTCACCCTAGTTACTGGAAGCTTCATTGCTTTAGCAGGTAGCTTTCCTTCACCTCTCCATACTGTTTTTTATTTCAAGTCATAAAACTGCTTGTCAAATTGTGTTATCATTAATAGCTCCAGCATGATAATAAGCATTGTAGGTAGAAGCTTTTCTAGTAATTCCCATATTCTCCTTGAAACAGATGACTATTCCAAAGTTGTGTATTATACATGAATGAATTAAACCATTTCAGGCATAGAAAAAGTAAAACTGGTAGTTTATGCAAGCTGGTGTGTTTGTATACATATCACTTGTAAACTATGTAAGTATTTTTCTGTGCAGTATTTCAGAGGAGGAATGTTTAATGCTGCTTTGTTTTCCAAGGAACAGATGGTAGAGCTTTTTTGTTTGCAATCAATCAATCAATCAGCTGCTAAAGGAAATGCAATGTTTGTTTAACAAGACTTCATATCCACCCTAAAAAGCCATCTAATTTGTTGGCAATTCTTGCAAGCAATCTCCTGGCTAAGACTGGCTTTATTTCAAATGTCCATAAGGATGAGCTGTTTCACTGGGCTCTGATGAGTAACTGATCTCACACAAACACACATTCAGAGGCCTCCAACTGTAAAGATGCAGGAGGAAAAGCGGAGCTAAAAAAGTCTCCAATTCGGATGTGGCATGAATACAAAGCTAAAAACTGTTGATGCTATAGGAGAATTTCCTGGAAGGTTTTATCTGCTCATTACAGGGTCTAAAGTCACTTTTATACACTACATAGACACTGTTACACACTTTAATTGTGAACTATTCCAAGCCATTTCCCCTTCCTCCCCAGACTAAGGTAAACAAGTTGCTTCAGTATCAAGGAAACTCTTTGCCTGTCTTCAGACACCTCATGCAGATTTCCTAAGGGATTCAGAACCAATCTTCTTTTGAAATATTTCTCTCTCTCCATGCTCTCACCTAAATACAATCACTAAATACCAGCCCTGCTCATGTACAGCTGCAGTGATATCAAATCTCAGATGTTAACAGATGCATTCCAGATGACAAATACTGTTTATGATCTCCCAAAAGTCTGCTGCTTTCATTTCCTAAACTCCTTCAGAAAATCAAGGGAGTTTTGTCTCTGTAGTAGCCACATCTTCACATGGAGCCATGTGACTCTAGGTTTGCGCTTTTCAAGGAGACAGGACAATCTTTGTACAGAGATACTGCCACAGTTCAGAGATAAGTGTTCTATGGAAGACAAAACCAAGTTACACTGGTTAATCAGATACTCATTTATCCCTACTGAGTGTTTTTTACAGGAAATTCAAGGGTTTAGATATAACACCCTTCCCTCTGTTTTCCTGGAATGGGAAAAGGAAAGCACGTCAGGTGGGTAGTTATCACAATTAGAGCACGGAACAGGCTGCTTTCAAATGCCAGCATTTGTTAAGCTTCAACATTATGCCAAAGACCAAACTGTAAAAATTCTTCAAATAAAGACAGAAGAGGGAAATATTCTAAATTTTGATTATTGTCAGTTTGAAAGGGTTTCTGAAGTACCTTTTGCCAGATTCCCAAATGCCAAGAGTGCCCTTGTTCATTTGCTGGTGGCAAAGTAAATGTGGTTGGGAACTTCAGCTGAACATTCCTGTTCACCCCTTCCAACTTTTTCAGGTTGTCACTTTACAGAAGCTCCCAACACCTTCAGCTATGAGAGCTGAAATCTAAATCAAATTACAGATCAACATCCAAGGAGAAACGCCCACGACCATCATCCAAACCCCTCCATCAAATAGTGATAGAAAGAGGAAATTAAAGCTGAAGAATGGGGACGTTCCAATGCAGAACTGCACATACAAGTAAAATGTTTTGAGCTGTTTCAGTACACTTCAACTTTTCTTCCCAAGTGGAAGCACACTTACCTAAAAGAGCCCCAGACCATTAAAAGCACCAAACACAACCCAGGCCTGCACAGAGAAGATTCTTAGGTAGCCAGCACTTTCCTTTTAGGAGTCTTTTCCTGCTGTTTTTGCCCGCTACATAATTATCAAGCACTACTTCTTAACCACAACTAGGTGACCTCCACAGCCAGATGCTGAGCTGAGCTATTACAGGTCCCCAAAGCACAGCATCTGGCACTTCACACACCTTCAGAATGAAACAGATGTGACTGTTTTCTGGGATACAATCGCTCTATGAACCCCTGCTTTGCTCTCACAGTTGCCTAGCTGTGAAATGAATTCTAAGAGCTCAAAACACCATCCTTTCACTGTGCCTAAGTGAGATTAGCAAGAGACTATTACACACTACGCTACTACTTTACCTATGGCAGTTCAAGTACAAGTTAACAGAAGCCTAAGGGTTTAGTTTTGTTACTCTTAACATCATTCCACTACATGTTCTGGGAAAAGGCAGTTCAATTGCTCAAACTGTATTTTAAGCAATAAATAAAAAATAAGTGCCAGGAAAAAAAAAAATCAGCATCTTTCTCAAGAGCATCATCAATGTAACAGCAGAATCACATGGCTGGCATGAACCTCAAAGGTCATCTAATCCATCTCCCAGAAAAGCTCAGTTACATCCCTGTTGTCATTGCTGACATACTCCTGCTCCAGATCTCCCTAGGTTTAATTCCTCAGCACACTGAGGCAGCCTAGAGCTCCACCAGCCCTTCAGCAGCTGAATTTATCTCACTCACTCTATACCATGAGGCTGCTCTGCTGCAATATAAACGGTGGGATACAGAATGAGCTGCAAGCAGGAGAAGGGGCTGGTAGAGAGACAGATAAAGAAGGACTTGGAGAAGAGAGGGACGTGGAGGACAGCACAGGAATAGAAGAGAGGTCTGGGGAAGGGAGACAATGACAGCAAGGGGAAAGGGAGTGGGAGCTTGGAGAGATGAGAGGCAGACACGGCCCCAAGGGCCGGGCACTCACCACAGCTCCCGCTCTCCGTCCTGCCAGGGAACCTCTTCAGCCCAGGCCCTTCTTTCTCTGCCTCTCTGTGCTCTCCCCTTTCCTCCTGTGCAGGCCCAGGGCCAGCTGCAGGCCGCAGGCCGGGCTGGGGCAGCTCTCGGCGCTCTGGCAGTCGGGGTGCCCGGTGCCTGTGCCCACAGCGGGGCTGTCTCCATCTCCACAGGGGCTCGCTCACCTCAGCGCTGGCCCCGGCCCTCCCCTCAGCACAACCTGCAAGCCCCAGCACCAACATGGCCGCCGGCAGCCCCAGCACTACAGCTCCCAGCATGCCCCGGGGCGCTCCTCCTGCTGCCAGGCCCTGCTGGGCCACCGTCCATTTGGGCCCTCCCCATTGGTCCCTCCCATTTGCCCCCCCCAACCCCCTGTGCCCCCCCCCCCTCCATCCCTCAGATCCTGGCAGTGGATGACAAGGAGCTGAACCGTTGCTGCTCCCTGCACAAGACCTGCATGTACCGGTAAGGGGGGGGAATGGGGGGGGGGGGTCCATGGGTGCCCCCCCCATGTATTAGGGGTGCTCAGGACCCCTTTGCCCCCAGCTCGGAGCAGGAGGAGCAGCAGGATCAGGCCAACTACAGGCACCTACAGGGTCACACCTAAACCTACCCCCCCATCCTCATCCTCATTCCTTTATCCTCACCTTTTATCTTCATCCTTATCCCTTCATCCTCACCTTCATTCCTTTATCCTCATCCCTGTCCCTTTATCCTCATCCTGATCCCTTTATCCTCATCCCCTCTTTATCCTCATCCCTTTATCCTTGTCTTCTTTATCCTCATCCTTATCCCCTCATCCTCATCCTGCTCCCTCTTTATCCTCACCCTCTTTATCCTAATCCATTTATTCTCATTCCCCTTCATCCTCATCCTGATCCCTTTATCCTCATCTCCCCTCTTCATCCTCGTCCTCATCCCCCCGTTTCATCCTCATCCCTTCATCCTCCTCCCCTCTCCCAGCCCCAAGGAGCCAGAAGCGGAGCCGGAAGCAGAGCAGAAGCCCTGGGACAGCGGAAACGACCCCGGGGGGGCCGCTTAAAGGTGCCCCCCCCCCCCCCCCCCGTACCGGGGCTCAGCCCCATTGGGACCCCGAGTGCCCCTGGGGGGGCAGGAATTCACCGGGAGCCGTTTGGCTCCTTCGGCCTCAGTGCCTGGCGCCTCCGGTACCAGCAGCAGCACAAGGGGGGGGGGAGCCGCTGCCCCCCCCGGCCCGAGGGTAATGGGGGGGTCCCCATGGGTGACGGCAGCGCCTGGTTCAGTTCATCTTTACTGGGGGGGGAGCAATAAATAACGTGTGACCCCCCCACCGTGAGCAGCGTCTGGTACCCCCTGGGGCGGGGGGGGCACAAAGGGGTGGGGGTGGGTGTCCCAGAAGGGTCATTGTGGGGTTGGGGACCCCACATAACCCACAGTGGTTCAGTCCCATGGGGGGGGGCGGGGTTTCAGGGGTTGGGACCCCCTCATAACCATTGGGTTCAGTCGCATGGGAACCCCCCCATAACTCACAATGATTCAGTCCCATCCCCCCCCATAACCCACAATGGTTCAGTCCTGTGGGGGGGGGGGTGTGGTGTGTGCTCAGAGGAACACAAACTCCTCTGCTCCGGAGGAGGTTGCAGGGGGGGGACGGGATGACGTCTCCGGAGGAGGGGGGGGCTCAATCCTCTGCGCCCCCCCCTTGAACAGGGTGAAGAGGGAATAACACTCAGGTGCTGTGGGGGGGGCCAGGACCTGGATATGGGGGGGGGGGGGGGGGAGGGAAAAGGGGGTTACAATGGGGGGGGCACCCCCAAAACACCCCCCCCGTAATGCGATGTGGGTTCACCCGGCTCAGGTCCTTGCAGAGCGCATCCAGCCCGGTCCCAGTGCCAGCATAGAAGCCAATGGTGCAGCTGGGATCCATCTTCCCAAAGGGCATCTTCCGCAGGGATCTGCATTGGAATGACTGGAAAAGGGGGGGGGGGGGGGTGTCAGGATAATTCCCCTCCCCCCCCAAAAATACCCCATTGATGGGCTGGTGTTCAGAGAACCTTACAGCATCTCTTCTCTCTCCATTCATGGCAGGTGGGACAGATGGAAACTGAGTCACGTTTGTGTTGCCCAAGGAGGACCACATGCTTGGCAATGCCCTCCACTGCATGGTCATGAAGAAGTAAGTGGAGTCTCCACAGCTCCTGGTACCACTGGGGGTTCCTCTGTCTCCTCTTCTGCCCTTCTTCTCACTAAGTTGCATCTCAGTTGCTGCTGGAACAAGGCAAAACTCCCTCTGTGCCTGCCTGTTGGAGTATGAATATCAGAGCTGGTGCCAGAGGCTCCTTACCTACCCCCTCCCTTAACAGGATTCACTTTCTCCTTGTGCTGTTAGCCCTGAGAGCACTTAATCGTCCTTGATGAGTCTGAAGAGCCTCACCTGGGGCCTCCACACACACCCTGCCCCCAGGCTCAGGAGCTGCTCAGCTCAGGGCTTTCAGTCCCTCCTGAGCTCTGTTGTATCAATGTGGGTCTTCAGCTCAGCCTGTCCTGAGCTGTTGGATGCTGAGCCATGGACTGACCTCCTGAGCCAACATCAGCCTCTCCTCATTGTTGTACATTGTACATCTGCTTGGTGGTCATAGGTTTTGTCTGACCCTCTTTACCCTCCCCTGACCTGCAGATTATCCTCCTGGCCTGGCCTCGGACCTCTTTCACCCCCACAAGCCTGTGTGGTGACCTGGACCCTTGCCTGGCCCTGGCTACCACCTCTGCACCCACCTTACTCCCTTGCTTGGGTGCTGTGGGACAGGGCTGGCCAGTGAGTTCTCTGCCCTATTGGCTTACAGCTCATGCTCCCAGCTCCTCATCCCATTAAGGAGCACCCAAGCCTCACTGCTCTTATGGTTAGTTACAGAGGAAGTGGAATGACAGACATGTGACAGACTTCTGAATGTCTTATGTGGCTCTGGGTAAGACAATGTGCAACTCTGTAAGTACAGGTGGTCAGGCTGTATCTGTGTCACCTTCTGGGGCAAGTGCTGTCAGAAAAGAGGGTAGGAACAGCCAGTATGAAGCAAATTGATCATCTGTAATGGTTGCATCAAGATGCAGGAATTTATGCTGGAAATTAATAATCCTGCTGCCCCCATTAAAATGGCTTCACTCTGATTTTATTGAACTGGGAGGCACTGGGGGTTTGTGAAGACTCACTGGGAAGGCTCAGAAGAATTCCAGCAGGAAGTTCAATGCATCATCTCAAATGACAGTCGCACTGCAAATGCCATGGGAATTCCTCTGATAGATCATCAGGACAAGAAAAAGAGCAGTGTTCTGCAGCTCAGAGAGAGATGGAAGGGTGTGAATAAGGTTTGAGGGGGTGTCCTTTGAACACATCCCTCCCATAAGACCCTCAGTCATATTAGAGACGTCCTGAGCCCCAGCAGGTCTGAGGTGGCCCAAGCCTCTGACTTCCCTGAGATTTGCTGTGGATTGGCCTGGGTTTCACTGCTCTCTTCTCCCCCCACCCTCCTGCAGCCCTGATGTGGAGTTCTGTGGCTACTGCATCACACACCCCTCTGAAAGCAAGATCAGCTTCTGCATCCAGACCAGAGGTATGGGGTGTGCATTGCTTTCATGTTCAGAGCCCTTCTTTTGTGGAATCCCCTCTGCTCATGTCAGGTTTCCACCATGAGTCATTTCAATAAAGAACACCACTCTTCTCCCTCTTCTCTGCAGGCACGGTACTGTAGTGCTGGGGTAAGGTAGATCTGCTGTGTCCAGGCAGAGGTGATGGGTGCTTCATCTGCCCCTAAATCAGCAGCAGTTTTGGAAAGCCAACCCCGAGTGTGCTGACATACAGAGCTGCAAGGAGATCATTTGCTTCTGCTTCTTCTTGCTTGTCTGGCAGCTTTGGTCATCAGGCTGTGAACCAAAGCTCTCTTGAAAAGTCTGTGCTGTCTTTTGACTTGCCTCCCAGAGGGGTCTGTGTTCCCTGTTAATAGGCAGCACTGACAGCTCAGAGCCTCAGGCCATCACTCACTCCTCTGAGCACACCAACCCCTTCAGCTCAGTCCACTGCATCCATGTGCTGAGGCTGTTCTTGCCAAGGGAACCCCTTCCCTGTGGGGCTACCTGCAGGCTTTGGCTCTGCCCTTCCTGCACCATAGCCTGGGCCTGAGCTCAGCTCTCAGGGTGCTGATGGTGGGCTGGTAGGAGGGAAGTGTGTGGCATGTGCCTGGTGTAAGAGCCTGTTCCCATCATGAGGGAACAACCGCACTGCCCAGAGCACTGAGGGAGAGGGCCACCAACCCCTTTGGACACCACTGACCATCTTCTTTCCCAAAGGGACCCTTCCTGCTGTTGAGCCATATGGGTATTTGCTGACATGTACTCAACACCTTTGAGCTGAGACTATTCCTGAAGAGTTCAGGGGCTTTTCTGTCTCTTGGTCTCAGAGGTGAGAGGAAGGAGCTGACAGCTGTGTTGTAGGCATGAAGAACCTGGAGTTATCTCAGCCTTTCTCTGCCTGACCTGCAGCATGGCCTGGCTTCC
The DNA here is from genome assembly GCF_012275295.1 of Melopsittacus undulatus. Classification (NCBI taxonomy): domain Eukaryota; kingdom Metazoa; phylum Chordata; class Aves; order Psittaciformes; family Psittaculidae; genus Melopsittacus; species Melopsittacus undulatus. The sequence continues at coordinate 11,728,505 of NC_047539.1, read as the reverse complement.
TGTTCCTTGGAGTGAATGTAAAGCTCTGTCACTTCTGAAGGTACCTGGAGCTCTGTCAGAGCTGCTCAGGATCCTCTGCACTGGACAGAGGAGCCACAGCACAGAGCAGAGTGGTGGCATGGGGTGTACGAGCCGCTCAGGTGTGTGCTGTTAACATTTGTTCTTTGTTCTTGCTTGCAGAGGAGTGTGAAGGAGTACAGGGCCCATATTTTCACCCTGCCTGACAAACCATCCAGATGCATTCATCTGTATTGAGACGGAGACAAGCTGGCACTGCAGCTGATATGAGTCATTGCTGGTAAGAGTTACGGAGAGGTTTGATCTCTGCACATCTAACAGATAAAAATGATCAGGTTTTAAAAACACAAGTTGTACTTTGCTGGCCTTGCCTCTGTGGTGATTGGGAAGTGCTGGTCCTGCACAGCTACCCTGCTTGCCTGTGTGTCTCCTGGGCCTTCATGCTTGGTGCTGCAGCGATGGGTGGTTAAGGATAGATTCTGCTGCACAATGTTGATAATAGGCACAGATAAGTGGGAGAAAAGAAGCAGAGGGGACACACTCATAGGTGAGAAAAGAATAAGGATGTCCTCCTTGGACATCTTCCTGCCACCCAAAAGCAGGCTGATATTTGTTAGGAATTGAAATGGAAGGACCTAGGCAAAGAGGTAGGGTTCAAGTCTCTTGCCTTAGTGAAGCAGTTAAACTGGTAACGGATTTCAGGGGTTTAATTGAAGTTCTGCCCAAAGTTCTCGAGCCTTTAGTAAAGGAGTGAATTTAATACTGAATTGTTCCCAGTGTGATTTGACAGCATCATGTGGCACATTGGTGATGAGTTGCTGCAGCATTTTCAAAGGAAGTTCAGGAATAAAAGATCCTATTTTTTGTGCTATTTCTCTCTGCAGTAAGCAGCAAGAAACCTCCTCTTTGTCCACTCCTACGAGGAGCAAGTTTGATCCTTTCTAGAGCGGTTCTCATTGAGATGATCTTTGTGTGAAATTTTCTCACTGCCTCTTCCTCAGTGTCCCCTTGCAGCCGACGTGAGCTGTGCTTCACAATGTGCTGCAGGCGGGGAGCAGCAGCAGCAAGGGAGGAGCAGTGGTTGGTGGGCTTTGAGGAGCAGTCATGTCCCAAGCAGAAGGGGTGCGCGTTGAGAACGGGTAAGGGGAAAGGACCGTGAAAAGCTGAGGCTGAGTGAGCAAGAATGGTCAGGCCACGATGCTCTCCAGGGGTAGGGGATCGGCTCCTGACGTTTCAGGCAGGTCCCAGTGCATAAAGGAAGAGTTTCTCTGGGGCTTGACTGAGTGGCCACTCCTCAGGCAGCTGCAGCAGCTGATAGAGGTGGATTAAAACCTGCTCGTCCCAGTACACGAGCAATTTTGGGTTAGGGTTAGCATTAGGGATAGGGGTTAAGTTTAGGGTTAGTGTTAGTGTTAATGTTAGGGGCTTTAGAGTTAGGTTTAGGCTTAGGGTTTGGGTTAGGTGGTAGGGCTACGGTCAGGGGTAGCTTTAGCCTTAGGCTTAGGGGTAATGTTTAGTGCTCAGGCACTAAAGGGCAGGGATTGGGTTAGTGTTAGGTTTAGTCTCAGGAGTTTGGGTTATGTTTAGTTTTATGGTTAGGATTATGTTTAGGAGTTAGGGATAGGCTTAGGGGTTTGGGTTAAGGTTAGATTTAGGGATTAGGTTTTCGTTTAGGTTGAGTTTTAGGGTTAGGTGTAGAGTGAGTTTTAGGATTAGAGGTTTGAGTTAGGTTTAGTGGTGAGGTTTTAAAGTTTGGCTGCTCCATTGTACCCAGTTTTCACCCCCATGGTGGCACTTGGTGATGGGGCAGCCAACCTGGCCCTGCCTGTTCACTGTCATCTGATCTCAGAGCTGCCCCCAGAGCATCCCCAGGGGCTCCCTGCTGCTTGGGCCTGGCCTGGGCTGGGCTGGGCTGGAGACTCCCCATGGCAAACACCGACTCAATACAAACCCCAGTGTGTCCATGGGACAGCCAACAGAAGGCTTCCAGCTCTCAGAAGTCAGGTCCTGCCCTCACAAGCCAAAACATGAATCATCTCCCAGCCTCCATCAACTCAGCTTGGTCATCAGATGGGTCATTGCTTCTCCTTCAGCTTTTGCTCTGCAAGTAAGCTTCTTGACACCTAGTAAGCATGGCACAGCTGGTGGAAACACCAAGCAGTGCATCGCACCCACTTACAGCTTGGTCTCACCGTACTAACCCAGCCCTGGCAGCGGGGTCTATGAGCTTTGTTTCATTCCTCACATCACAAGATGAGGAATGGGGAAGCAGGAAGAACCATGCCAGTTAAGTGGTTTCCAGCAAGGCACTTCTGTAAAGCAGTTTTAACACAGTACAACTGTGATCATGAAATTCGCCTCCATGACCAAAATGTTTGGTGGTTGTGCATTAAGCAGCAGCTACTTGGCCATAGACAGAGCAGAATCCAAACAGCCCCAGAAGTACCATGCTTCTAGTATTACTGTAGGGAAGACCCAGAAGCAGTTTCTGTCTCTCCACTGTCCTTTCCAGCACATTTTTGCAGTCCTGCACTGAAATTGCCACTGCTCAAAGCAGAAGCAAAGTGGAGGAAAACCAGTGAAATAATAATAATAAAGAGCAATAATAATAATAATAATAATAACTGTTGTTTGACCAGACAGCTGTGTTTGAACAGAAGCAAGTACCCACAAGCAGAGGGTGCTGGAAAGCAGCACCCTGTGCCCTGGCCCAGCAATCAAACACGGGGAAGGCAGATGTGAACACAGACTGTTTATTTGAAGTGGGGACATAAAAAGGGGATGGGGGGTGCGGTGGGGGGTGGGAATTACATAGTGACAGTTAAAAATAGTAAAATGGTAGTAAAATTATGGTAAAAACTTATTTGTTACAACAACAGGGGTAGAAAAAAGTGTAACAAAACCCCAATAAATATAAATAACAATAAACCAACAAAACAACTACAGTTGAACAACAAAAGAACAATATTAGAACAGGTGAAGAACAAACATAGAACAATAAAATCTCCAACGGATCTTCACAGCCGCGGACGTTTTGCTGCTGCTGGCCCAAAAGGCCACTCGGTGTCAGAGCGCTCCTCCTCCTTGGGGAAGAACAAAACCCAGAGAGGACAGGGTGAGTCACCCCCACGTCCATCCCCATTTAGAAGCGAGGAGCTGCTGGAACAGCTCAGCTGTAAACCCAAAGTGTTATTCCATGAAAGAACATTGAAGTATTTGTGGTTTGTCTGTAAATTCAGACTCCACAGAGTTTGGTTCACCCCATGCCGCCCTGGGCGCTGCCACCCAGCACGGTTTCTTGCTGGTGGCAGAGAAGGGGCCTGATCCCATCACTGCGGTCCCGCCTTGGGGCTGCCCTGGACCAGGAGCCCCGCAGCTGGGGGGCCAGCAGCACTGCCATTTACTGATGGGAATGATGGATGCCTGCCTTTAGCCGCTTGAGAGTTCCCTGGGTCCTGGATCTTGCCTGCGTCCAAGAGGCAGGGCTGGATGAACCTGCAAGCACAAAGGTTTGCTCAGGTCTCTGCAGCCGTACTCTGAGCCGGCACCGGGGCTACCACAATCCCTATCCCAGGGGGAATGGAAGGTTTGACATCCCCAGAGCCCAGCAGCCACCACCCCAGCTGGCTCCTACAGCACAGCCTGGCCCTTCTGCCATCCCCCAGCCCAAGGGGACAACACAACCCCTCAGCTCCTCAAGGCTGAAGCACCAACTCCCTCCCTACCAGGGGAAGCGATGCCTTCTGCAAGGCCTGAGGGGAGCTGCCCAAAGAAGGGTGCAGGAGTTCCAGGAAAGCAACACACCATGACCAGGCTCAGCCAAGGAGGAAGAGCCTGGCCTTAGGGGGCTGGCAGCACCCACAGGAGCCGATGCATCCGCTGCATCCAGAGGTGGCAAGCATTTCGGATTCCCCTCCACCCTCCGGGGCTGGGGACTGGGGCAGCGAGTGAGGGAAGAACCTTCCCTTGGCATGGCAAGGCTCTGCACAGTCCCAGCACCAGCCCCTCAGGGCTGCTGAGCCCAGGCAGCTCAGCCAGGTCTGGCAGGAAAGCTGCTGCCTAAATCTAAGCCTGCCCTTCAGCCCCGCAGAAGCCCCGTCCGCCCCGACTCACCTCCCAGCACGGGCGCGCTCCCATGTCTGGGCTGGCTGCTGTCAGGAAGGCTGCTGGGGCTGGGATCGGCTTGCCCAGAAACCACCCATGCTGTGGTCGCAGACGCTGCCCATGTGCGGCTGGTACCCGAGGAGCCCTGGGCGATGGCTGTGCCCAGGGACGTACCTTCCCCACTGGTGCTGGGGACCTCATCTGCTGGGAGGGAGCACGAAATCAGGACCCCCAACTTGCTGGATGGGACTGCCCCTTAGCAGAGCCTCCCAGCATGAACAGCTCTGGCCCTGGGGAACCCTGCACATCACCCTGGGCACTGCAGGGCACGAGGTCTCCTGCCCAAGCCTTCACCAGGCTCGAGGAGTTTCTGAGCCGAGGACCAGGCAGCACCGGCCCAGGAGCTTCCTCAGCCTTCACTGCACAGACACCCCCCTGCCCTGGCAGCCCCCGCCATGGCTGCCTCCTCCTTGCCATGCCCTTTACATTCCCACTCTGCCCTTACCCTCCTTTTGCCCCAGCAGTCGGCGCAACCGCTGCTGCGCTGCCTTCCTCTCCTCCTCTATGATCTCCACCGTGATGGGGTAGCCAGGGTCAGGCCCCGGGGGCTGCCAAGAGAGAGCAGGAGCTTAGTTCCTTCCCAGTGAAGCCGGCAGAGCCGCTCTGAAGGATGTGTGGAAGCAGCTGGTGCCAGAGCCGGGAAGCCGTGGTTCTGCCACAGCCACCGCAGAGCTCTGGTTCCCATTCGTTTTGGCCCCCAGCCTGGCGCTGAGGGCACAGCACCCTTGCCCAGCCAGTACCTGCTCCAGCAGCGGGCAGCACAGTCACGCACAGCCACCACACACTGGGCAAGGGAGAGCATCACTTCCCACCCAGCCAAGGATGAGAGCTCCTGCCCCAAGGCAGGCAGGTCAGCCTGCCCCCAGCCCTGCACAAATTGCACTGGGCACATTCTGTCCCCAGACGAGGGCAAAAGAGCCTGCAAGGCAGCGACGTACCAGCACCAGTGGTTCATTATCCCAAGGCACCAGCAGGCAGATGCTCCTTCTGCGTGGCATTCCGTTTCCCGGCGATGGTGGTGGGCTCGGGGACTGCCGCCGCTTCTGCTCAGCCCTCTGGACAGCTACAGGAGGAGACAAGTCAGCTCAGCTCCCAGCAGGGGTGTTTGGCCTGTACCAAGGGGGCTCTCCCTTCTCACTCCACTCTGGATGCCCATCTTGGAGGGCAGAGCCGGGGACATGGCCTTAAGCCATGGACAAGGCTGCGATGCCCTGGGACAGCAGCTGGCCACAAGAGATCCACGGGGAAGCTGTCACAAGAGCCCCTTGGGGCTCCACGGGCCAGCGGCCCCATCCCACCTCCACAGACACTCCTTGCCTGCTGCCCACCCGAACCACAAACCACACAAACTGCCAGATGTGGCCACATCTCGCACTGTGCCACAGGACCCTATCCATGGTGGGCACACGGGAGAAAACGCCACTGCCTCAGCACCAGCATGTTCCTGGTTTGCAGGGGACACCTCAAGCTCACCCCACCTGCAGACCTGAGCTACCTCGTGTCTTGCAGCTGGCCCGCACCAGTGGCCCACCCAACCCTGGCACAGAGCTGGGCCCCACCTACACTCACCTTCCTCCATCTGCACAGCCCCGGCCGCTGCCAGTGGCGGCAGCTCCATCCTCGCACCTCCCGTTCCCTGCGCAAGCCAGAGAGAGCCAGTTAGGGTCGGCCCCTGCCCTGGGAGCAGGACGAGACCCAACACGCCAAGGACTCCCACAAGCATCCCTGCTGTGTTTCTTTGCTGTCTTTGCCAAAGAGCAGAGCTCAGGACAACAGCCTTGAGTCACCGCAGCAGCCTGAGCGTGGCTCCAGGCAGAGGAGCTGCTCCGCTCCCCTCCCCAGGGCCCCGGCAGCTCAGGGCAGCAGCAGGGATCCCGGCTGGGAGCCGCTGCTCCTCACAGAGCCCTGGTCGCACCCCCCCTGTCCTGCTCTTCCACAGCACCGCAGGGGAACAAGGCTGCAGGGACGCTCATCAGCACAACACCAGGGCTTCCCCACAGCTGGGTGACCCAGCAGCCATGGCTCAGGGGCCTGGAGCGTCCCGGCTCCGGTGGAGAGCAGGACTTGGCTACTGGGATGGCTGGGAAGGTGAACGCTTTCTTCCCGGCTGGCACCGACAAGTGGGTGCTTGCTGGACGAGCAGTACATTACCTTCCTGTCCACTCTGGCACCTCACAGCACACTCCTCTGCAGGACTGTGGGGACATCCCCACACGCATCCGCTTCTGGAACAGAGGAAGAGACCAGCAGTAACTGATTTGGTCCTGGGGAGCACAGCCTCCTGTTCTCCTCATCACTGGGGAGTAAATCCCATCTCCCAGGCACTGGCTACCCAGCCCAGAGCCTCTCTTGCTTCAGTGCTGCTCAAACCCCCTCCAGAACGTCCATGGAGGGCAAGGTCTGAGCACCCCAAACTGGATCCACTCTGGGAGCAAGCGGCCCCCAGGCTCTTCATGACCGAGGCGATGGGGAAGGAGGATGCTGCTGGCCCAGACACAGCAAACCCTTCCCTGCTGACCCACCCTGGAGAAAACCTTTCCCTGCACAGCTGTACAGCTCCATTAGGCACAACTACATCCCCCTCTCACACCTGCAAGCCCAGCCCAGGATGTGAGCAGTGCTCTATCCCAGCTCAGCAGGTGCGTCCAAGTGGGAACCCAGGGCTCCCAGGCGCTGCTGCCTCCGGCTGAAAAGCTGTCAGCACAGCCAAGAGATTTTGTCTTCCCCTTTTCCCTGGATGTGTCCCCCCCGCAGAGGGCAGAGTGGGGAGAAGCCAAGAGCTGCGCGCTGGGCTGCGGAGCGGGGCTGGGCCCATGGCGAGCCCCTGGGCATCTGACTGTCCCAGCGTACCGGCGGCACAACGGTGCTGGGGCTGCAGTGCGGCGGCAGCGGGAACCGGCGGCACACGGTCGGTGGCGGCTCTGCGGGGACACAACGGTCAGCGCCACCGTTAGCGGCGGGAGGATCCGATCCCGCGCTCCCCCCGCGCTCCCTCAAGGCAGCAGTGGCTGCACCGGGTGCTCTCAGCACAGGGGGTGCCTGCGGCCGAGCCTCCATTAGAGTCCATGGGGGCAGGAGCCGTGCGGGCCGGCAGGACCGTATCGCACACCAGGACCCCACTGCGCCCTGCACTGATCCCAGCAGCACCACGCAGGGCAGCACCACAGGCAGAGCTATGGGCCCAGCACCGCCATAGCAGCGCCACCCATGTCCTTATCCTGCCCATATCCCTGTGCCACCAGCATCCCTGACAACCAGTGTCCCCGTTCCACCTGCATTCCTGACAACCCGTGCCCCTGTGCCACTCATGTCCCAGACAACCGGTATCCCTGTGCCACCTGTGTTCTTATCCCACCTGTGTTCCTCTGCCACCTGCATTCCAGACAACCAGTGTCCCTGTGCCATCTGTATCCCTGTGCCAACCATGTTCTTGTTCCATCTGCATCCCTGACAACCCGTGCCCCTGTGCCACCTGTGCTCTTATCCCACCTGTGTCCCTGTGCCACCTGTGTCCCTGTGCCACCCGTGTCCTTATCCCACCCCCATCCTCCCCCTCTGTCACCCAAGGCAGTTGCCGTGGGTCGGGGCGCTGTCCCTGAGCCCAACTCCTGTGCCCGGGCAGCCGATCCCGGCCCTGCTGAAGCTCAGGCGCCGGCGGACCCGGGCCCATGGAGGTGGGAAGCGGGCACTGAGGCTCGGCCGGCAGGGGGTTGGGAGAAGTCGGGGAGGGCGCTGGGGGGGCACGAACCGTGCGGGAGAGTGCGGGGCCGGAGGGCGCCTGGCGGGTGTGTGGGACCGCAGCGCAAACCAGGCCCCCCCCGCGCCCAGCGCCGCTCCCAGCAGCGATCCCTGCCCCAGGCAGCTCAGCAGCACTGCCAGCGCCAGGGGCAGCGCCACGGGCTCGGCAGCACCATCGCTTCCGACCGCAGCGGCAACGGCCACCGGCCCGGAACGCGGGACCTCGGCACCCGCCGTCTTCTCCAGCTCGTGGCCCTGTTCCACCGCACCCCCGTTCCAGCCGCTGCTACTGACAGCCCTGGGCCACCCGCGGCCCTGACCCCCACTGGCCCTGGGCCACCCCTGTCCTTAGCCCACCCTCGCCTCTGTGCCTGCAGCTGCCACAGCCCTGCTGGGCCCTACCAGGCAGGCACCACGGCAGGGACCGTGACATGGACCCCACAGAGCACCATTCCCCTGAGCATCTCCCTGCCCATCACCCCCACGGGCCAGCTCAGGGGCACCCGACTTCCCGGGAGGGAGCGGGGGCACACAGGGAATCGCACATGGGAAATACGAATTCACTTCTCTGAACAAGATAACAAGGTTTTAGTAAGGGACAAAGTCAATAAGGCAAAAGCAAACAGCGCTGGGCACGTGACTGTAGCCAGAGGCGCAAGTGATCAGTATTTGTTACAGGTTTATATACTTCCACGATTCCATTAGTCACAGACATATTCATAATCCCTGCATATAGGCAGGGAACATTATCATTAAGTCCAGTAGTTTAGTATCATAAGTCTCCTCCCCTTGACATGTGCACACTGCTCTTCAATGATTGTGAGCAGGGGTCTTGAGGATGAAGTAAGGCGTCTTCCTCATGTGAGTAGGGGTCTTCAAGATGAAGTAAGCAGTCTTCCTCACAGTGTACTTTTCACCTTTGGCACAGTCGGACGCCCCAGTCATCACACAACTCGCTAACACCAGCCAGATCTGTAATGATTCTGATAACTAACACAGATTTAAAACAGTGTGACCTTCCTGCAATACTTATAGCAGGACGGGCAGACAAGGAGCATCCCAAGGGAACAGATGGTTGGGAGGCTGTCTCTGAACTAACAGGTAAGCACAAGGATGGTTGAGATTTGGTTTTGTTGCTATAAACTTGTATGGTTATATCCACATAACCACACCTATGATTTGCGAACGCCAATACATTGATGTGTTTATCACAGTGCAGGTTCTCTGTGCGGTTTGTTTGGGGATTCTCGGTTCGTGTTTTCTTTTCGGGTTTCTCTTCTCTCCTCTCCTTCTTTGGCCCATGCCCCTTCCTTCCGTCTGGGTTCGGGACCCGCGGCAGGGAGCACAGTGGCAGAGAGGGAAGCTGTGCCCGGTAGAGACATTCACTCTGCCACCTGACCGCGGAGCTGCGGCCGTCTCAGACAGACATGGTGCCTCTAAGGTGCATTTATGATATCTCTATAGTGTCTCTATAGTGCCTCTATGGTGTCACTATGGTATCTCTATGGTGTCTCCATGGTGTCTCTATGGTGCTTCTATGGTGCCTCTATGGCGTCTCTATGGTGTCTCCATGGTGTCTCTGTGGTGTCCCTATAGTATCTCTCTATGATGCCTCTATGGTATCTCTATGGGGTCTCTATGGTATCTCTATGGTGTCTCTATGGTGCCTCGATAGTGTCTCTATGGTATCTCTATGGTGTCTCTATGGTGCCTCGATAGTGTCTCTATGGTATCTCTATGGTGTCTCTATGGTGTCTCTCTGGGGTCTCTATGGTGTCTCTATGGGGTCTCTATGGTGTCACTATTGTATATCTATGGTGTCTCTATGGTGTCTCTCTATTATTTCTCTATGGTATCTCTCTATGGTGTCTCTATGGTGTCTCTCTGGTGCCACTACGGTGCTTCTATGATGTCTCTATGGTGTCAGTATGGTGTCTCTTTGGTATCTCTATGGTGTCTCTATCGGGTCTCTATGCGGTCTCTATGGTGTCACGATTGTACATCTATGGTGTCTCTACGGTGTCTCTGTGGTGTCTCTATGGGGACTCTATGGGGTCTCTATGGTGTCACTATTGTATATCTATGGTGCCTCTATGGTGTCTCTATGTTATCTCTCTATGGTGCCTCTATGATATCTCTATGGTGCTTCTAATGTGTCTCTATGGTGCCTCTACGGTGCATCTATGATGTCTCTATGGTGTCAGTATGGTATCTCTATGGTGTCTCTATGGTGCCTCGATGGTGTCTCTATGGTATCTCTACGGTGTCTCTATGGTATCTCTATGGTGTCTCTATGGTGTCTCTACGGTGTCTCCATGGTGTCTCTGTGGTGTCTCTATAGTATCTCTCTATGACCCCTCTATGGTATCTCTATGGTGTCTCTATGGTATCTCTACGGTGTCTCTATGGTGCCTCTATGGTATCTCTACGGTGTCTCTATGGTGCCTCTATGGTATTTCTACGGTGTCTCTATGGTATCTCTACGGTGTCTCTATGGTGCCTCTACGGTATCTGTGTGGTATCTCTATAGTGTCACTATGGTACCTGTATGGTGTCTCTATGATGTCATTATGGTATCGCTATGGTGTCTCTATAGTGTCTCTATAGTATATCTGTGGTATCTCTATGGGGTCTCTATGGTGTCACTATTGTATATCTATGGTGTTTCTATGGTATCTCTATGGTGTCTCTATGGTATCTCTATGGTGTCACTATTGTATATCTATGGTGTTTCTATGGTATATCTACGGTGTCTCTATCGGGTCTCTATGGTGTCTCTATGGGGTCTCCATGGTGTCTCTATGCTCTCTATATGTGGTCTCTATGGGGTCTCTATGGTGTCTCTATGGGGTCTTTGTGGTGTCTGTATGGTGTCTCTATGGTGCCTCTATGGTGCCTCAGTAGTATCTCTATTGTCTATGGTGTCACTATGGTATCTCTATGCGGTCTCTATGGTATCTCTATGGTATCCCTATGGTGTCTCTATGCTGTCTCTATGGAGTCTCTATGGGGTCCTTATGGTGTCTCTATACGGTCTCTATGTGGTCTTTATGGTGTCTCTATGGTATCTCTATGGTGTCTCTATGATGCCTCTATGGGGTCTCTATTATGCCTCTATGGTGTCTCTATGGTATATCTACGGTGTCTCTATGGTGTCTCTATAGCATCTCTATCGTGTCTCTATGGTGCCTCTATGGTGCCTCTTTGGTGTCTCTATGGTGTCACTATGGTATCTGTATGGTGTCTCTATGGTGCCTCTATGGTGTCTCTATGATGTCATTATGGTATCGCTATGGTGTCTGTATGGTATCTCTATGGTGTCTCTATGGTGTCTCTATAGTGTCTCTATGGTATCTCTGTGGGGTCTCTATGGTGTCACTATTGTATAACTATGGTGCCTCTATGGTGTCTCTATGGTATCTCTCTATGGTGTCTCTATGGTATCTCTATGTTATGTCTATGGTGTCTCTATGGTGCCTCTAAGGTATCTCTATGGCGTCTCTATGGTGTCACTATTGTATATCTATGGTGCCTCTATGGTCTCTCTATGTTGTCACTATGGTATCTCTCTATGGTGTCTCTATGGTATCTCTAAGGTGTCTCTATGTTATATCTCTATGATGGCTCTAAGGTGCCTCTATAGTATCTCTATGGTGTCTCTATGGTTCCTCTATGGTGTCTCTATGTTGCATCTATGGTGCCTCTATGATTCCTCTATGGTGTCTCTATGGTGTCTCCATGGTGTCTCTATTGAGTCTCTATTGTGTCTCTATGGTGTCTCTATGGTACCTCTATGGTGTCTCTATGGTTTCTCTATAATGTCTCTATGGTGTCTCTATGGGGTTTCTATACTGCCACTATTGTATATCTATGGTGTCTATATGGTGTCTCTATTGTGTCTCTATGGTATCTCTCTATTGTGTCTCTATGGTGTCGCCATGGTGTATCTATGGTGTCTCTATGGTGTCTCTATGGGGTCTCTATGGGGTCTCTCTGGTGTCACTCTTGTATATCTATGGTGTCTCCATTCTGTCTCTATGGTGCTTCTATGTTGCCTCTATGGTGTCTCTATGGTGTCTCTATAGTGTCTCTATGGGGTCTCTATGGAGTCTCTCTGGTGTCACTATTGTATATCTATGGTGTCTCCATGGTGTCTCTATGGTGCTTCTATGGTGCCTCTATGGTATATATATGGTGTCTCTATGGTATGTCTATGGTGTCTCTATGGTGCCTCTATGGTATCTATATGGTATCTCTATGGTGTCTCTATTGTGCCTCTATGGTGTCTCTATGGTGTCTCCGTGGTGTCTCTATGGGGCCCCTATGGGGTCACTATGGTGTCTCTATGGGGTCTTTAGGGTGTCTCAATGCAGACTCTCTGGTGCCTTTATGGTGTTTCTGAGGTCTCTCTATGGGGTCTCCATGGCATATCTATGGTGTCTCTGTGGTGCCTCTATGGTGTCCCTATGGTGCCTCTGTGGTGCCTCTATGGTGCCTCTGTGGTGTCTCTATGGTGTCTCTATGGTGTCATTATGGTATCTCAATGGTGTCTCTATAGTGTCTCTCTGGGGTCTCTATGGTATCTCTATGGTGTGTCTATGGTGCCTCTATGATGTCTCTATGGTGTCATTATGGTATCTCTATGGTGTCTCTATGGTATCTCTATGGTGTTTCTATAGTGTCTCTCTGGGGTCTCTATGGTGTCTCTATGGGGTCTCTATGGTGTCACTCTTGTATATCTATGGTGTCTCTATGTTGTCTCTATTGTGTCTCTATGGTGTCTCTCTATTGTGTCTCTATGGTATCTCTATGGTGTCTCTCTGGTGCCACTACGGTGCCTCTATGATGTCTCTATGGTGTCAGTATGGTGTCTCTATGGTGTCTCCATGGTGTCTCTATGGTATCTCTATGGTGTCTCTATGGGGTCTCTATGCGGCCTCTATGGTGTCACGATTGTACATCTATGGTGTCTCTATGGTGTCTCTATGGGGTATCTATGGGGTCTCAGTGGTGTCACTATTGTATATCTATGGTGCCTCTATGGTGTCTCTATGGTATCTCTATGGTGTCTCTATGTTATCTCTCTATGGTGCCTCTATGATATCTCTATGGTGCTTCTAATGTGTCTCTATGGTGCCTCTACAGTGCCTCTATGATGTCTCTATGCTGTCAGTATGGTATCTCTATGGTGTCTCTATGGTGCTTAGATGGTGTCTCTATGTTATCTCTGCGTTGTCTCTATGGTATCTCTATGGTGTCTCTATGGTATCTCTATGGTGTCTCTATGGTGTCTCTATGGTGTCTCCATGGTGTCTCTGTGGTGTCTCTCTAGTATATCTCTATGATGCCTCTATGTTATCTCTATGGTGTCTCTATGGTATCTCTACGGTGTCTCTATGGTGCCTCTATGGTATCTATTTGGTATCTCTTGGTGTCTCTATGGTTCACTATGGTATCTCTATGCGGTCCCTATGGTATCTCACTGGTATCCCTATGTTGTCTCTATGGAGCCTCTATAGGGTCTTTATGGTGTCTCTATGGTGCATCTATGTTGTCTCTATGGTGTCTCTATGGTTTCACTATGGTATCTGTATGGTGTCTCTATGATGTAATTATGGTATCGCTATGGTGTCTGTATCGTATCTCTATGGTATCTCTATGGGGTCTCTATGGTGTCACTATTGTATATCTATGGTGTCTCTATGGTGTCTATATGGTATCTCTATGGTGTCTCTATCTTATGTCTATGGTATCTCTATGGTGTCTCTATCTTATGTCTATGGTATCTCTATGGTGTCTCTATCGGGTCTCTATGGTGTCTCTATGGGGTCATTATGATCTCTCTATGAGGTCTCTATGGTGTCTCTATGCTGTGTATATGTGGTCTCTATGGGATCTCTATGGTGACTCTATGGGGTCTTTCTGGTGTCTGTATGGTGTCTCTATGGTGTCACTATGGTATCTCTATGCGGTCTCTATGGTATGTCTATGGTATCCCTAAGGTGTCTCTACGGTGTCTCTATAGAGTCTCTATGGGGTCCTTATGGTTTCTCTATGCGATCTCTATGTGGTCTTTACGGTGTCTCCATGGTATCTCTATGGTGTCTCTATGGTGCCTCTATGGGGTCTCTATGGTATCTCTATGGTGTCTCTGTAGTGCCTCTATGGTGTCTCTGGTGTCATTATGGTATCACTATGGTGTCTCTATTGTATCTCTATGGTGTCTCTATGGTGTCTCTCTGGCTTCTCTATGGAGTCTCTATGGGGTCTCTGTGGCGTCACTATTGTATATCTATGGTGTCTCTATGGTGTCTCTATTGTGTCTCTATGGTATCTCTCTATGGTGTCTCTATGGTATATCTATTGTGTCTCTCTGGTGACTCTACGGTGCTTCTATGATGTCTCTATGGTGTCAGTATCGTGTCTCTATGGTATTTCTATGGTGTCTCTATGGGGTCTCTATGTTATCTCTCTATGGTGCCTCTACGATATATCTATGGATATTCTAATGTGTCTCTATGGTGCCTCTACAGTGCATCTATGATGTCTCTATAGTGTCAGTATGGTATCTCTATGGTGTCTCTATGGTGCCTCAATGGTGTCTCTATGGTATTTCTATGGTGTCTCTATGGTGCCTCTATGGCGTCTCTATGGTGTCACTATTGTATATCTATGGTGTCTCTCTGGTGCCTCTACGGTGCTTCTATGATGTCTCTATGGTGTCAGTATGGTGTCTCTTTGGTATCTCTATGGTGTCTCTATGGGGTCTCTATGCGGTCTCTATGGTGTCACGATTGTACATCTATGGTGTCTCTACGGTGTCTCTGTGGTGTCTCTATGGGGACTCTATAGGGTCTCTATGGTGTCACTATTGTATATCTATGGTGCCTCTATGGTGTCTCTGTGTTATCTCTCTATGGTGCCTCTATGATATCTCTATGGTGCTTCAAATGTGTCTCTATGGTGCCTCTACGGTGCATCTATGATGTCTCTATGGTGTCAGTATGGTATCTCTATGGTGTCTCTATGGTGCCTCGATGGTGTCTCTATGGTATCTCTACGGTGTCTCTATGGTATCTCTACGGTGTCTCTATGGTATCTCTATGGTGTCTCTATGGTGTCTCTACGGTGTCTCCATGGTGTCTCTGTGGTGTCTCTATAGTATCTCTATATGATCCCTCTATGGTATCTCTATGGTGTCTCTATGGTATCTCTACGGTGTCTCTATGGTGCCTCTATGTTATCTCTACGGTGTCTCTATGGTGCCTCTATGGTATCTGAGTGATATCTCTATGGTGTCACTATGGTACCTGTATGGTGTCTCTATGATGTCATTATGGTATCGCTATGGTGTCTGTATGGTATCTGTATGGTGTCTCTATGGTGTCTCTATAGTGCCTCTATAGTATCTCTATGGTGTCTCTATGGGGTCTCTATGGTGTCACTATTGTATATCTATGGTGTTTCTATGGTATCTCTATGGTGTCTCTATGGTATCTCTATGGTGTCTCTATGTTATTTCTATGGTATCTCTACGGTGTCTCTATCGGGTCTCTATGGTGTCTCTATGGGGTCTTTATGGTCTCTCTATGGGGTCTCTATGGTGTCTCTATGGGGTCTTTGTGGTGTCTGTATGGTGTCTCTATGGTGCCTCAGTAGTATCTCTATGGTCTGTCTATGGTGTCACTATGGTATCTCTATGCGGTCTCTATGGTATCTCTATGGTGTCTCTATGGTATCTCTATTGTGTCTCTATGGTATCTCTATGGTATCCCTATGGTGTCTCTATGCTGTCTCTATGGAGTCTCTATGGGGTCCTTATGGTGTCTCTATGCGGTCTCTATGTGGTCTTTATGGTGTCTCTATGGTATCTCTATGGTGTCTCTATGCGGTCTCTATGTGGTCTTTATGGTGTCTCTATGGTATCTCTATTGTATCTCTATGGTGCCTCTATGGGGTCTCTATTATGCCTCTATGGTGTCTCTATGGTATCTCTACGGTGTCTCTATGGTGTCTCTGTAGCATCTCTATCGTTTCTCTATGGTTCCTCTATGGTGCCTCTATGGTGTCTCTATGGTGTCACTATGGTATCTGTATTGTGTCTCTATGGTGCCTCTATGGTGTCTCTATGATGTCATTATGGTATCGCTATGGTGTCTGTATGGTATCTCTATGGTGTCTCTAAGGTGTCTCTATAGTGTCTCTATGGTATCTCTATGGGGTCTCTATGGTGTCACTATTGTATCTCTCTGGTGTCTCTATTGTGACTCTATGGTATCTCTATGGTTTCCCTATGTTATGTCTATGGTGTCTCTATGGTGCCTCTAAGGTATCTCTATGGCGTCTCTATGGTGTCACTATTGTATATCTATTGTGCCTCTATGGTCTATCTATGGTATCTCTATGGTGTCACTATGGTATCTCTCTATGGTGTCTCTATGGTATCTCTAAGGTGTCTCTATGGTATATCTCTATGATGTCTTTAAGGTGCCTCTATAGTATCTCTATGGTGTCTCTATCGTTCCTCTATGGTGTCTCTATGTAGCCTCTATGGTGCCTCTATGATTCCTCTATGGTGTCTCTATGGTGTCTCTATGGTGTCTCTATGGGGTCTGTATTGTGTCTCTATGGTGATTATATATATGGTCTCTATGGTGTCTCTATGGCGACTTTGTGGTGTCTCTATGGTGTTTTTATGTGTTATCTATGGGGTCTCTATTGTGTCTCTATGGGGTCTTTATAATGTGTCTATGGTATCTCTATGGTGTCTCTATGGTGACTCTATGGTGTCTCTATGGGGTCTGTATTGTGTCTCTATGGTGATTATATATATGGTCTCTATGGTGTCTCTATGGCGACTTTGTGGTGTCTCTATGGTGTCTCTATGGGGTCTTAATGTGGTCTCTATGGTGTCACTATTGTATATATATGATGCCTCTATGGTGTCTCTATGGTATATCTCTATGATGTCTCTATGGTATCTCTATGGTGTCTCTATGGTATCTCTACGGTGTCTCTACGGTGCCTCTATTGTATCTCTATGGTGTCTCTATGTTGCCTCTATGGAGTCTCTATGGTGTCATTATGTTATATCTATGGTGTCTCTATGGTGTCTCTATGGTGTCACTATGGTGTCTCTATGGTCTCTCTATGGGGTCTCTATGGGGTCTCTATGGTGTCTCTATGGTATCTCTAATGTGTCTCTATGGTGCCTCTATGCTATCTCTATGGTGCTTCTATGGTGTCTCTATTGTGCGTCTATGGTGCCTCTATGGTATCTCTATGGTGTCTCTATTTGGTCTCTATGGTGTCTCTATAGTGTCTCTATGGTATCTCTATGTTATCTCTATGGTGCCTCTATGGTGTATCTATGGTGTCACAATGGTGTCTCTATGGTATCTCTCTATGGTATGTCTATGGTATCTCTATAGTGTCTCTATGGTATCTCTATGATGCCTCTATGGTGCCTCTATGGTGTCTCTATGGGGACTCTATGGTATCTCTCTATGGTGTCTCTATGGTGCCTCTACAGTGCCTCCATGGTGTCTCTATGTTATCTCTATGGTGTCACTATGGTATCTCTCTATGGTGTCTCTATGGTGTCTCTATGATGTCTTTATGGTTTCTCTATGGGTTCTGTATGCTGTATGTATGGTGTTTTTATGGTATCTCTATGGGGTCTCTATGTTGTCTCTGTGGGGCCCTTTTGGTGTATCTATGGTATCTCCATAGTGTCTCTATGGTGTATCTATTGTATCTCTATGGTGTCTTAATGGAGTCTCTATGGTATCTCTATGGTGTCTCTATGGTATCACTGTGGTGCATCTATGGTATGTCTGTATGATGTCTCTATGGTACATCTATGGTGTCTCTATGGAGTCCCTATGGTGTCTCTATGGTGCCTCTATGGTATCTCTATGGTGCGTCTATGGGGTCTCTATGGTGCCTCTATGGTGTCTCGATGGTATCTCTATGGTGTCTCTATGGTGTCTCTATGGTGCCTGTATGGTGTCTCTATGGTGTCACTTTTGTACATCTATGGTGTCTCTAAAGTGTCTCTATGGTGTCTCTATGGTGTCTCTATGGTGCCTCTTTGGTATCTCTATGGTGTCTCTATAGGGTCTTTATGGTGTCTCTATGGGGTGTCTACGGGGTCTTTATGGTGTCTCTATTGGGTCTCTGACGTCTCTGTTGTGTCTCTGTGGTGCCTCTATGGTATCTCTATGGTGTCTCTATTGTATCTCTATGGTGTCTCAATGATGTCTCTATGGTGTCTCTATGGGGTCTCTATTGGGTCTCTATGGTGTCTCCGTGGTGTCTCTATGGTATCTCTCTATGATATCTCTATGGTATCTCTATGGTGTCTCTATGGTATCTCCCTCTAATATCTCTATGGTATCTCTATGGTGTCTCTAAGGTATCACTAATGAGTTTCTGTGGTGCCTCTATGTTATCTCTATGGTGACTCTATGGTGTCTCTATGGTGCCTCTGTGGTGCCTCTAT
This sequence comes from Melopsittacus undulatus, assembly GCF_012275295.1. Classification (NCBI taxonomy): domain Eukaryota; kingdom Metazoa; phylum Chordata; class Aves; order Psittaciformes; family Psittaculidae; genus Melopsittacus; species Melopsittacus undulatus. The sequence goes on along the minus strand of NC_047539.1, from coordinate 11,710,081 downwards.
GTTGTCTCTATGGTATCTCTATGGTGTCTCTATGTTGCCTCTATGGTGTCTCTATGGTATCTCTATTGTGTCTCTATGGTGCCTGTATGGTGCCGCTATGGTGTTTCTATGGTGTCTCTATAGTATCTCTATGGTGCCTCTCTGGTTTCTCTAAGGTGTGTCTATGCTGACTCTTTGGTGCCTCTGTGGTGTTTCTATAGTGCCTCTATGGTATCTCTCTATGCTGTCTCTTTGGTATCTCTATGGTGTCTCTATGGTGCCTCTACGGTGCCTCTATGGTGTCTCTCTATGATGTCTCTACGGTGCCTCTATGGTGTCTCTATGATATCTCTATGGTGTGTTTATGGTGTTTCTATTGTGTCTCTATAGGGTCGCTATGGGGTCTCTATGGTGTCACCATTGTATATACATGGTGCCTCTATGGTGTGTCTATGGTATCTCTATGGTGTCACTATGGTATCTGTCTACGGTGTCTCTATGCTTTCTCTATGGTGTCTCTATGGTTTCTCTATGGTATCTCTATGGTGTCTCTGTGGTGTCTCTATGGTGTCTCTATGGGGTCCTTATTGTGTCTCTATGGGGTCTCTATGGGGTCTTTATGGAGTCTCTATGGTATTTCTATGTTGTCTCTATGGTGCCTCTATGGTGTGTCTATGGTGCATCTATGGTGTCTCTATCTTTTCTCTACGGTGTCTCTATGGTATTTCAATAGTATCTCTATCCTGTCTCTATGGTGCCTCTATGGTGTCACTATGGTATCTCTATGGTGTCTCTATGGTGTCATTATGGTATATCCATGGTGTCTCTATGGTGTCTCTATGGTCTCTCTATGGGGTCTCCATGGGGTCACTATGGTGTCACTATTGTATATCTATGGTGTCTCTATTGTGTCTCTATGGTATCTCTCTTGGTGTCTCTCTGGTATCTCTATGGTGTCTCTGGTGCCTCTACGGTGCCTCTATGATATCTCTATAGTGTCTCTATACTATGTCTAATGTGTCTCTATGGTGATTCTTTGTTATTTCTACGGTGCTTCTATGGTGTCTCTATGGTGCCTCTATGGTATCTCTCTGGTATCTCTATGGTGCCTCTACGGTGCCTCCATGGTATGTCTCTAATGTGTGTCTATGGCATCTCTATGGTGTCTCTATGGTATCTCTATGGTGTCTTTATGGTGTCTCTATTGTGTCTCTATGGGGTCCCTATGGGGTCTCTATGGTGTCACTATTGTATATCTATGGTGCCTCCATGGTGTCTCTATGTTATCTCTATGGTGTCAGTATGGTACCTCTCAGTGGTGTCTCTATGGTGTCTCTATGGTATCTCTATGATGTCTTTAAGGTGTCTCTATGGGGTCTGTATGGTGTCTCTATGGTTTTTTTATGGGGTCTCTATGGGGTCTTGGTGGTGTCTCTATGGTGTCTCTATGGTGCCTCTATGGTGTCTTTTTGGTGACTCTATGGTGTCTCTATGGGGTCTGTATTGTGTCTCTATGTTGATTCTATGGTGACTCTATGGTGTCTCTATGGGGTCTGTATTGTGTCTCTATGGTGATTCTATGGGGTCTTTATGGAGTCTCTATGGTGTCTCTATGGGGTCTTTGTGGTGTCTCTATGGTGTCTCTATGGTATCTCTATGGTATCTCTATGGTGTCTCTATGGTATCTCTATGGTGTCTCTATTGTGCCTCTATGGTAACTCTATGGTATCTCTATGGTGTCTCTATGCTGCCTCTATGGTGTCTCTATGGTGTCTCTATGGTGTCATGATGGTATATCTATGGTGTCTCTATGGTCTCTCTATGGTGTCTCTATGGTGTCTGTACGGTGTCACTATTGTATATCTATGGTGTCTCTATTGTGTCTTTGTGGTATCTCTCTATGGTTTCTCTATGGTATCTCTATGGTGCCTCTCTGGTGCCTCTACGGTGCCTCTATGATGTCTCTGTGGTGTCTCTATGGTATCTCTAATGTGTCTATATGGTGCCTCTATGCTATCTCTATGGTGCTTCTATGGTGTGTCTATGGTACTTCTATGCTGTGTCTATGGTGCCTCTACGGTGCCTCTATGGTGTCTCTCTATGATGTCTCTATGGTATCTCTCTGGTATCTCTATGGTGTGTTAATGGTGTCTCTATTGTGCCTCTATATGGTCTCTATGGGGTCTCTATGGTGTCACTATTGTATATATATGGTGCCTCTATGGTGTCTATAGTATCTCTATGGTGTCACTATGGTATCTGTCTATGGTGTCTCTATGGTATCTCTATGGTGTCTCTATGGTTCCTCTATGGTGTCTCTATGGTATCTCTATGTTGTCTCTGTGGTGTCTCTATGGTGTCTCTATGGGGTCTCTATGGAGTCTTTATGGGGTCTCTATGGTGTCTCTACATTTTCTCTACGGTGTCTCTATGGTGTCTCTATGGTGTCTCTATCCTGTCTCTATGGTGGATCTATGGTGCCTCTATGGTGTCACTGTGGTATCTCTTTGGTGTCTCTATGGTGCCTCTATGGTGTCATTCTGGTATATCGATGGTGTCTCTATGGTCTCTCTATGGGATCTCTATGGGGTCACTATGGTGTCACTATTGTACATCTATCGTGTCTCTATGGTATCTCTCTATGTTGTCTCTCTGGTGCCTCTATGATATCTCTATAGTGTCTCCAGGGTATGTCTAATGTGTCTCTATGGTGCCTCTATGCTATCTCTATGGTGCTTTTATGGTGTCTCTTTGGTGACCCTATGGTATCTCTATGCTGCCTCTACGGTGCCTCCATGGTATCTCTCTATGATGTCTCTATGGCATCTCTATGGTGTCTCTATGGTATCTCTATGGTGTCTGTATGGTGTCTCTATTGTGTCTCTATGGGGTCTCTATGGTGTCACTATTTTATATCTATGGTGCTTCCATGGTTTCTCTATGTTATCTCTAAGGTGTTAGTATGGTATTTCTCTGTGGTGTCTCTATGGTGTCTCTATGGGGTCTGTATGGGGTCTCTATGGTGTTTTTATGGGGTCTCTATGGCGTCTCTATTGTGTCTCTATGGGGTCTTTGTGGTGTGTCAATGGTATCTCTATGGTGTCTCTATGGTGCCTCTATGGTGTCCCTATGGTGTCATTATGGTATACCGATGGTATCTCTATGGTGTCTCTATGGGGTCTCTATGGTGTCACTGTTGTATATCTATGGTGTCTCTATTGTGTCTCTATTCTGTCTCTATGGTATCTCTATGGTTTTTCTATGGTGTCTCTATGGTGCCTCTATGGTATCTCTATGGTGTCTCTATGGTGCCTCTATGGTTTCCCTATGGTGTTATTATGGTATACCGATGGTATCTCTATGGTGTCTCTATGGGGTCTCCATGGGGTCACTGTTGTATATCTATGGTGTCTCTATTGTGTCTCTATTCTGTCTCTATGGTATCTCTCTATGGTGTCTCTATGGTATCTCTATGGTGCCTCTCTGGTGCCTCTACGGTGCCTCTATGATGTCTCTATGGTGTCTCTATCGTATCTCTAATGTGTCTGTATGGTGCCTCTATGCTATCTCTATTGTGCTTCTATGGTGTCTCTATGGTGTGTCTATGGTGCCTCTATGGTATCTCTATTCTGTCTCTATGTGGTCTCTATGGTTTCTCTACGGTATCTCTATGGTGCCTCTATGGTGTATCCATGGTGTCTCTATGATGTCTTTATGGGGTCTGTATGGTGTCTCTATGGTGATTCTAAGGGGTCTCTATGGTGTCTCTATGGTGTCACTATTGTGTATCTATGGTGCCTCTATGATATCTCTATGGTGTCTCTATGGTATCTATTATGTCTCTAAAGTATCTCTATGGTGTCTCTATGGTATCTCTATGGTGTCTCTATGGTGCCTCTATGGTATCTCTATGGTGTCTCTATTCTGCCTCTATGGTGTCATTATGGTATATCTATGGTGTCTCTATGGTGTCACTATGGTGTCACTATGGGGTCACTATTGTATATCTCTATGGTGTCTCTATTGTGTCTCTCTATGGTGTCTCTACGGTGTCTCTATGATGTCTCTATGGTGCCTCTATGCTATCTCTGTGGTATCTCTATCGTGTCTCTATGGTGCATCTATGGTGTCTCTATTGTGTCTCTATAGTGTCTCTATGGTGTCTCTATGGTGCATCTATTGTGTCACTATTGTATATCTATGGTGTCTCTAAGGTATCTCTCTATGGTGTCTCTATGGTATCTCTATGGTTTCTCTATGGTGCCTCTACGGTTCTTCCATGGTATCTCTCTATGATGTCTCTATGGTATCTCTATGGTGTCTCTATGGTGTCTTTATGGTGTCTCTATTGTGTATCTATGGGGTCTCTATGGTGTCACTATTGCATATGTATGTTGGCTCCATGGTGTCCCTATGTTATCTCTATGGTGTCACTATGGTATCTCTATGGTGCCTCTATGGTGCCATTATGGTATATCTATAGTGTCTCTATGGTCTCTCTATGCGGTCTCTATGGTGTTACTATTGTATATCTATGGTGTCTCTCTGGTGCCTCTATGATGTCCCGCGGTGCATGCTGGGAGTTGTAGGCGCAGCATTGTGCGGCACCAGCGAGGACTACAACTCCCAGCATGCCCTGCGCGGCACCATTTTGTGGCAGAGTGCGGCCGTTTCAAACGGGCTCGGAGGGCAGAGGGTGATGGTGTGGGGCTGAGGGGGAGGATGTGGGGCTGAGGGTGCTAGGGGGGAGACGGAGATGATGTGGTGCTGATGGACATGATGTGGGGCTGATGGTGCTATGGGGCTGTTGTCAGGCTGGTGGGGTTGATGTGAGAATGAGGGTGTTGCTATGGGGTTGATGGGGATGTGGGGCTGAGGGTGTCTATGGGGCTGATGGGGATGCTGTGGGGCTGAGGGTGCTGAGCACACTCTCTTGTACCCCCCTCCCCCATTCCCGCTGTTATTCCCAATCCCATCATTACTTGCCCCATGCTTCCCTTTGGGGCACCCATCCTGCCTCATGCAATAGATGCTGAGCAACCCCATTGGTGCCCATCATTCCCTGCAGCTGCACCAGGACCATTCCCACCTGGATAATGGCTGGAAAACCGGGATCAGCGCCCGCATCCCCGCTCTCCTCCCTCCTCGCTCCCTGCAATTCCCAACCCTATCCTGTCCTTTACGGGCAGCGTTCCTACAGCTCCGCATCCGAAGCCTTGGACGCCTACATTGAGGACTTCGACTGGAGCCAAGCAGATCCCTATGGAAGCTGCATCCATGGGAGCGTTCCCAAGGAAATCCGACTTCCCAAGCACTGTGCCAAGGGAAAACACGGTAGGAAAGGATCCTTTTCCCCCCTTCTTTTCCCATTCTTTTCCACCTTCTTTTCCCATTCTTTTCCCATTCTTTTCCCCATTCTTTTTCCCATTCTTTTCCCCTTCTTTTCTTCTTCTTTTCTTCTTCTTTTCCCCTTCTTTTCCCATTATTTTCCCATTATTTTTCCCCCTTTTCCTCCCCTTCTCCCTCTTCTCCTTCTTTTTCCCCCTTTATCCTTGTATTGGACTCATCCATGGATTATTCCTTTGTTTTCCAGGCCTGGAATCTTTCCCTTCAACAACAAGCTTGGAATTCTTCCCTTCCTTGTATGGGAGATCCCAGGATCCCGACTCCATCAGCCTGACAACAGAGGAGCTTTTAGCCGTTCCCCCCGATGGATCCCAGCCTTTTCCCCATCCCATTCCATCCAATACTAGGAATCCAAGGGGAGAATCCCTAAAAACCTCCCCTCTGCGTTTGGGAAGCGCTTGGAATTCTCATAGGAATCCAGGCAGGAAAATGCTGCCCAATGTCTCCAAAGGAAGCCCAAACCCTATGGAAAGGTTTTCCAGCACTTTTCCTTGTGGGAATGAACCCGGATGGCTCACAAACCTCAGTGGATCCAGGATGAGCGGCATTCCCACTTCTCCCTGTCCGATGTGGCTCCAGAATTCCAACCTCTTCCGTGACCCAGCTCCGAATGGGATCAACCAAAGCCAAGCTTCCTCATCCCAGATCTGGAAAACAGGACCTCCCCATCCAGACAATTCCCACTTTTCCCTACCTTTTTCCTTGCATTCAAGAGGTGATAATGGGGAAGGAAGCTGCTGCTCTGACTTTACACATGGATGTATCCCAATGGATAACTCCTCTTCGGACCACGCTAAGGGAGGTACCTATGGATTCCATGGCTTTTCCATAGCAATCCAAGGGGAACACGACCTCTAATAAGGAAAAGCAGCAATTCCCACTTATTCCCATTCCCCAACCTCCTCAATACCTACTAAAAGAGTAGTTTGGGGCCTCCTTGTCTTACACCTCGTAGTAGTTTTCCATATGGATAATATGGATAACATGGATGCTCTTCTGTTTCAGAGCATCAGCTCCTCACCTTGGAGGCCATTCCAGAGGCTTGGAGCAGGGATGGAATCAGTACGGAAAGGGGCAGTATTCCTGCCACAACGGAGATCTTGGGATCATGGGAAGAGGCTCCGAGTGCTTCGTAAGGAACCAGAATCCCCCTTTCCCACCTGGAATGTTCCAATAGTCTCCCCCTTGGAGTATGGATTACGATGTGGGATGCACAGAAGCAATGGGATTCTTCCCAATGGATGCTCCGAGGGGAAACTGTGGGGCTCCCATCCTGCTGCTCTCTGCATCCCAAAGCCATTCCCAAAGGTCCTAAACCTCTTCCTTCTTCCCCATTCCATGTTCCTGGAGCGACCCCATTGCATGTTGGGAGGCTATGGATGCTCCTCTGGCATTCCCAAAGGCAAACCTGATCCCTAAATTCCTGGAAGACTGCTTGAAGGACAGCTACAAGGTGAGTAAATGGGAAGAATTCCTAATATAGGGAAAACTGAGGGATTTTAGGAAGACTTGGATCCTCCATCCGCATCCGATGACCTCAATGTAAGGACATGGAGTGAAGCCAGAGGAATCCATGAGGAGGAGAACTTCCCTATGGAACCGGGATGGGAACATTCCAGGCACGGCCTCACCCCCTCTGCCTCCTCCTTTAGGTCCATGGAGGTCATTCCAGGCCTCGGGAAGCTCAGAAGCTGCTCCTGTTCCAGCTCCAAGCGATCCAAGCAAGTCTGAGCCAGAGGGAAGAGGTGGGAAAAGTCAGGATTCCTATGGAAGCATGGAATGGGATGGGTTGGAACTCATAGACTGGGGCCTACAACTCATGGATCTATGCCCTTGGAATTCCATGTTTTCCACCTGATTCCCTTGGCTCCTTTGAAGGTTCCTGGAGGAGAAGAGCCGGAATTCCAAGTGTTTCCTATGGAGAGGACTCCACTCATGAACTCCATCCATAAGTGAGTAATGGATACTCCACCTATGGCAATAGATACTCCATCTATGGCAATACCTACTCCACCTATAGCAGTAGAGTTAGCAATTCCATGGAATTCCATCCAGTCTATGGAATTCCTCAAGGATTAAGCATCATTCCATGTCTTTGAGTTGATCTACTACTGCCTTGAGGTCCAAACAGTGATTTAACCTCATAGACAGCATCTTAATGTATTTTAGAACCTCTCAACTCCACAAAGGTCACACATAGAGTTAGGAATTCCATGGAATTCCATCCAATCCACGGAATTCCTCAAGAATTAAGCATCATTCCGTGTCATCGAGTTGATTTACTACTACCTTGAGGTCCAACCAGCCATGTAAACTACATTGAGATGCTATTTCTAACCTCTCACCTACACCAAGCTTACACATAGGGATGGAAACTATGGAATTCCATGCAATCCATGGAATTCCTCCAGGATTAAGTATCATTCCATATCCATTATGGATAACACCACCACGGAACCTGCTCTCAAAGCCTTTCTTTACCCTCCTCAGGGCTTTACAGGGATGTCTCCAAAGCCTGGAAGCTCAAGCTGACCACCAAGGGGTCTCCTCATCCATTCCATAGGGAAAGGAATCCATTCCATAGGGAAAGGAATCCATGGAGCACATCCCTAAGGCTCTGGATAATGGAAGAACACAGTCACAGGATCCACTTTACCACCAGTACCTGCTCTTAAAAGCGATGGAGTATTCGTGGATTTGCTCCTGCTTTTCCGTGAGGATTATGGGATGGGTTGGAAGGGACTTTCCCATTTCCATCCCAAGGGATCTGCTAGAGGTTCTCCAAGCTGGCCTTGAGGGATTCAACCCATTCCCATGTCCCACTGCCCCTATAGGGAAGAGCTTCATTCCTGTATCTCATTGGAGACTGGGTTGGTTCTCTTCCTGCTTCCAGGGAATCCTGGTTCTTTTGGGAAGGGATGTGCTTCCCAAAGTCTGGAAAAGAGCACGGCCTCATTCCCTTCCATTTAATCTCCATTGGAGCATCCAAACCCCTTTAGTAGGGCCTAAAGAGTGGAGTAAAAGGGTAGAGTTTTCCCCCTTTTCCCAGCCTAAATTGATGGAATGACATTGGAAAACTTGTTGTCATACTCTTGTTTCTTCCTGGAAACATGGATTGGATTGGAAAAGCTCAGAATTCCACCTTCATTCTTCCTTGGAGCATCTTCATGATATCCATACTCCTGTTTCTTCATGGAAACATGGGATGGGTTGGATTGGAGGAGTAGTAAATCCCTTGGGAATCCTCTTCTACTCCTCCAACCCATCAGCACCTTCATAGGGATGAACTTCCCGAGATCCCAACCTCATCCCAACTGGATGAGCCCCATTCCCTGCTTCCCTGAAGCCAGAGTTGATGCTTCCATAAGGAAGCACCTTCCTAACTCCTCTTTTTCTCCTTGTGGCCACACTCCTGGATTTGATCATGGAATGCATGGAGAGGAGCCAGAGCCGCCCAGTGTAGAAACATTGGGAATGCTGGCTCCATCCCATATGGAGCAGGGGGGAAGAAGTGCTCCTGCTGAAGCTCCAATGGGAGAATGTGGCTTCGGATCCCCATCACTTTCCCATTGGCTCCTCCGAAGCCTGAATCCATCATTTTTTTGGGAATGGGTCACCCAGGGCCTGGATTCTGACTCCAAGCTGGAAAACACTTCCCTATGCCTTTATTTTTCCTGGGATTGCAATAGGAAATAGATGAAAGGAGCTTTGTTTTTCTAGGAAAAGAGGGAAAACTCCGACGTTGGCTACTGGAATCCATAGGGAAGGGGGTGGCTTTCCATATCCATGCTGGTTTCCCACCCAATCCCATTTGTTATCTGCATCAGGGACCAAAGGAGAGAGGCCAAGGTCAATGTAAGGAATGTTGTGAATCCATCCCTATGGAGTTGGAAAGGGGGGGGGGGGTGCTTTGGCTTCCCCTCCTCCTTGTGTTCCAGTGAGGAACCTCCTTGGTGGCCCCATTCTATGATTAAATTCCCTTTGGATTGGTGCTGGCTCTTTTGGAAGCACCAAGCTGGGAAGTGGAACCTACTCCAAGCTTCGGGAATGCCATTGGAAAGCATGGAAGGGCAGGGGGGCTCTGCAACCAGGCCAAGAGGAGGGTTTGGAGCTGGGTGGAGGGGCAGCTCTTTGCAATGGGAACATAGGAATGGGATCGTGGAAGCCAGGGGATGGAAGGAGGAGCCCAATGGCTGAAGGACCTCACTGGAACCTTACTTCAGGTTTACTCCCTTTAGTAGCAGGGGTCGCTTAGGCCCACAGGAGAACGCAGAACAAGGAACTACTCCATGGAGAAGATCCCCACCTCATCCCTTCCATCCAGGCTGCTTCCGTATGGAGCTATGGAAGAGATGGAGGAGGCCTCTGACAGTGTCGTGGTTCACTCATTGCCCCCTTTGCTCCCCCAATTCCTGGAGAGTTAGGAAGGAGAATCCAAGGAATGCAACTCCTGCAGGTTGGGATAAGAACAGCTCAATAACCAAGGGATAACACAGATCACTCCTGCTACTACTACAAACAATAATGATAAAAGCAATAACAAGCGAGGAGAATCCAACACCTCACCAGCACCGACCCATAACTCACCCCACTGAGCACCGACCAATACCTCCTCCATCCCCCCAGAGCTCCAGCCCTTCCAGGTCTGTCCCGGTTCCATCCTGGCCATGATGCGCTATGGTATGGATACCTCTTTGGCCAGCCTGGATTGGGTATCCTATATCTCCTTCCTCCTTAGAAGAGAATGAGGATCACCAAGGCATTGGACAAAGCAAACACTGGAGCAAGAACCGCAACCGTTGGTGCTATCAGCACCATTCCCAGCCCAAAAGTCAAATCCCAGCACTGCACCAGCTACCAAGAAAGAGGAAAACAACTGCTCCTGCTCAAACCAATAGTGCCTTCAGCTACTTCAAGCCTTATCGCATCCAGCTGCTGCTTCAGCCACCTGCCATTAATTAACAAGTGGGGCTCACAGAGTCAGCTCTGGGAAAATGGACGCAGACAACAGAGCTGCAAGGACAATGTGCAGCCATGCCCCAAAAGACAATTGACCTAAAGGCTGAGCCCAAGCCTCGTCTATACTTTAGCTTAGGAAAGTCACAAAAGCTCCAACTCAACAGCAACCTGCTCCCTTCCCCTGCCCAAAGAGACCACTTCTTGAAGAACCTCTCTCCCACACCCACCTTACAGCTCTGTCTGACCCCTCCCCAAGCCCAGACTTTTACCTTAGCTTTCAGAGGGGCAGAGGTCCAAAGCCATCCTCCAGCAAAACCTCTTCTCACCTCACTGGGATGTTCCTTCAGTACCCACATTCCTCTTCTTCATCTGCAAAATAACAGCAATGGTACACAGCTTATCAGTACCTTGACCAAAGGTGACCTTTGCCACAACTCCTCCTCCTGAGAACAGCCACAGAGTTCCACTGAAGCTCATCACCACCACCAAAGATAACAGAGAAAAAACTAAGAATAAAAGAACAACAGGAACTTTACACAAAGATACTTATTGATGTCTGCACTAGTAAGTCTTGACATGCCCTGAGGGTCTTCATTCAGACAATACCACTCCAAAGAACTAAACCAAAACCAGGAAATGGCAACAGAAAGAAACCATAAAGCTCTAAGGCCACAAACCCCAAACAACAGGACAACACTTACCTCGATGAAAGCCAGGCACTAAAGGAGCTCTGCAGTGAATGGGCTTCATATACCCCAGGGCCCACCCACAACCCCTCCCTCAATGCCCTGCGGCAGGGGAGGAGCAAGCAACCAGCTGGCACAGAAGGAGCCTGATAAGTCACAGGCTGCTCTCTTTACCCCCATTTACCCCCAAATAGCACCCAGACCCCATATACACACCTATAGCACCCATAGCATTCAGAACTCCATTTAACCCCCTATAGGACCCATAGCAAAAACACCTTCATTTACCCCCCTATAGGACCCAGAACCCCATTTACCCCCCTAGAGCATGCATAGCACCCAGACCCCATTTAACCCACTATAGCACCCATCGCAACCAGACCCTCATTTAACCCCTATAGCACCCATAGCACCCAGGATCGCATGCACGCCCCTATAACAACCATAGAACCCATAGAACCCAGACCCCAATCTCCACCGTTATAGGAACCAGACCCCCATTTACACCCCTATAGGACCTATAGAGTAAATGGGATTCTGGGTGCTATGCGTGCTATAGGGGAGTAAATGGGATTCTGGGTCCTATAGGGGGGAAAATTGAGTTCTGGGTACTTTGGGTCCTATAGGGGGTAAATGGAGATCTGGGTGATATGGGTTTTATAGGGGTGAGAAAACAAGGAGTGACTGGCATACAGCTGGCACTGTTGCAATGCCAGCTGTGCACTGAAGAGGCGCAGCACCAGTATCCCCTCCTGGCTCTTCAGCTCTGGGCTCAGGAGCCAAGCGTTCGTGCCCCTCTCTGCTGCCCGGCAGCCGAGGGCAGGCACTGCATTATTTGGACGCAAATGGACTTTTTGTGTGTCCTGGGTTCATCCATTGCAGTCATTTGTGTCCTTCTTGTATCTGGTGCAGTTCTGTGGTTTGAGTTCAGGGCTGGGAACAGTTGCTGATAACAAGTATGTTTTGGGGGTGTTTGTGTTCAAGGATTTATTTGAGCACATGCTCCAGCCAGGTGGAGGAGGGGAGGCCGGGAGGAAGGAGAGACAGGACACCTGACCCAGGCTAGCCAATGAGGTATTCCATACCATAGCACGTGATGCCCAGGATGCGGCTGGGAGAGAGAGAGCAGGAGGGATGGAGCTCTAGAGGAAAATGGAGGAGGGAGCACCCGGTGCTCGGCCGGGCAGGGTGGAGTGAGTTATGGGTTGGTGGCTGGTGAGGTGTTGTATTCTTTTCACTTGTTATTGGCTGTATCATTATTATTGTGTTAGGCCTTAGCTATTAAACCGTTCTTATCTCAACCCGTGGGGGCTACATTCCTTGGATTCTCCTTCCTAACTGTCTGGGAGTTGGGGGACTGGGTTTAAACCAGGACAGGGGGTTAAAGGAATTCCTTTGCTTAAATAAAAGTATTGTCTTTCTTGAGTACTTAACATGCCAAGGCATCGACTACTGATGAGGGGGAGAAGCAGATGCTTAGTTCTACTGGTGAGGGACAAAAGCAGATGCTCAGCTCTACTGGTAAGGGACAAAAGCAGATGCTCAGCTCTACTGGTAAGGGAAAAAAGCAGATGCTCAGCTCTACTGGTAAGACACAAAAGCAGATGCTCAGCTCTACTGGTAAGGGACACAAGCAGCTGTTTGGTTGTGCTGACAAGTGGGGCAGAAGCAGACGGGACATGGACCAACCCCAGCACAGCCCCAGCCCACAGGTGAGCTCCTCACCTCTCCGGCTCCTGCCCTTCTCCTGCTCCCTCTGGCCTATGGCCAGGGGACGGTGGCCCAGCAGGGCCTGGTAGCAGGAGGAGCGCCCCGGGGCATGCTGGGAGCTGTAGTGCTGGGGCTGCCGGCGGCCATGTTGGTGCTGGGGCTTGCAGGTTGTGCTGAGGGGAGGGCCGGGGCCAGCGCTGAGGTGAGCGAGCCCCTGTGGAGATGGAGACAGCCCCGCTGTGGGCACAGGCACCGGGCACCCCGACTGCCAGAGCGCCGAGAGCTGCCCCAGCCCGGCCTGCGGCCTGCAGCTGGCCCTGGGCCTGCACAGGAGGAAAGGGGAGAGCACAGAGAGGCAGAGAAAGAAGGGCCTGGGCTGAAGAGGTTCCCTGGCAGGACGGAGAGCGGGAGCTGTGGTGAGTGCCCGGCCCTTGGGGCCGTGTCTGCCTCTCATCTCTCCAAGCTCCCGCTCCCTTTCCCCTTGCTGTCATTGTCTCCCTTCCCCAGACCTCTCTTCTATTCCTGTGCTGTCCTCCACGTCCCTCTCTTCTCCAAGTCCTTCTTTCTCTGTCACTCTACCAGCCCCTTCTCCTGCTTGCAGCTCATTCTGTATGCCACCGTCTCTGTCTTTCTCCCTGCCTACTTCTCCTCTCTCTGGCTGTGTCTGCTGCTCCCAGACCCTTCCTCCATCACTCTGCAGGGCTTCTGATGCTTCTCTTTCTTTCTCCATCCCTCTGAGCTGCTCCTTGCTCCTGCACTTCTCTTTCTCTTAGTTGTTACTCTTGTTTGTTGCTCTGGTTTTAGAATCCTAGAATAGTTAGGGTTGGAAAGGACGTTCAGATCATCCAGTTCCAAGCCTGTGCCATGGGCAGGAACACCTCACATTAAACCATGTCACCCAGGGCTCTGTCCAGGCTGGCCTTGAACACTGCCAGGGATGGAGCATTCCCAAGTTCCTTTGGCAGCCTGTGCCAGCCCCTCACCGCCCTCACAGGGAAGAACTTCTTCCTTATATCTAACCTAAAGTTCCCCTATTTCAGCTTGAACCCATCACCCCTTATCCTGTCACTCTGGTCCCTGATGAAGAGTTGCTCTCCCACATCCTTGTAGCCCCCCCTTCAGACACTGGAAGCTGCTCTGAGGTCTCCATGCAGCCTTCTCTTCTCCAGGCTGAAGACCCCAGTGTTCTCAGCCTGTCTCCATACAGGAGCTGCTCCAGCCCCTGATCGTTCTCGTGTCCTGCTCTGGACTTGTTCCAACAGCTCCGTGTCCTTTTGATGTTGGGAACACCAGAACTGCACCCAGTGCTGCAAGTGGGGTCTCAGAAGAGCAGAGTAGAGGGGCAGGATCACCTCCTTCACCCTGCTGGTCACACTCCTTTGGATGCAGCCCAGGACACGGTTGCTTTCTGGGCTGTGAGCACACACTCATGTTCATTTTCTCATTGACTGACACCCTCAAGTCCTTCTGGACAGGGCTGCTCTGAGTCTCTTCTGCTCCCAACCTGTAGCTGGGATTGCTGGGATTGCTCTGACGCAGGTGTAGGAGCTTGCATTTGGCTTGGTTGAACTTCATGAGGTTGTCATTGGCCACCTCTCAGGCGTGTCAGGGTCCCTCTGGATGGCATTCCTTCCCTCCAGTGTATCGACCGAACCACACAGTTTGGTGTTGCTAGCAAGCTCTCCCTGCCCCTATTTGGTTTCTACCCACTCACCTTTCCTCTACCCACCACATCTTTTGATGATCTCCGTCAATCCTGTAGTCCTTACTTCTCTCTGCCCTGCTCCCTCTCCCACTGTTTGCCTCTCTTCCTCTTTCCCTGCTGCTTCTTTCTCCATCTCTGTGCAGATCCCTACCCTTTTATTCTTCTCATGTCTTTCTTCCTTTCTTCCTTTCTTCCTTTCTTCCTTTCTTTCTCTCTTTCTCTCTTTCTCTCTTTCTCTCTTTCTCTCTTTCTCTCTTTCTCTCTTTCTCTCTTTCTCTCTTTCTCTCTTTCTCTCTTTCTCTCTTTCTCTCTTTCTCTCTTTCTCTCTTTCTCTCTTTCTCTCTTTCTCTCTCTCTTCTCTCTTCTCTCTCTCTCTCTTTCTCTCTCTCTCCTTCTCTCTCTCTCCCTTTCTCTCTCCCTTTCTCTCTCCCTTTCTCTCTCCCTTTCTCTCTCCCTTTCTCTCTCCCTTTCTCTCTCCCTTTCTCTCTCCCTTTCTCTCTCCCTTTCTCTCTCCCTTTCTCTCTCCCTTTCTCTCTCCCTTTCTCTCTCCCTTTCTCTCTCCCTTTCTCTCTCCCTTTCTCTCTCCCTTTCTCTCTCCCTTTCTCTCTCCCTTTCTCTCTCCCTTTCTCTCTCCCTTTCTCTCCTTCCTTCCCTCCTTTTCCTTCCTTCCTTTTCCTTCCTGGAAAGCAGCAGCTGGATGTGATAAGGCTTGAAGTAGCTGAAGGTACTATTGGATTGTGTTTTCCCAGTGAGGTTCAGGCCCTGATGCAGCTGACAGAAATGTGGCAGGCCTGGCCATTGAGCAGCTAATGCAGTGCCTGCCCTCGGCTGCCGGGCAGCAGAGAGGGGCACGAACGCTTGGCCCCTGCACCCAGAGCCGAAGAGCCAGGAGGGGATACTTCCTGATGTGTAGGCCTTCCCTTTGCACATGAAGGCAGCACGGGCAAGTGGGGTGCCAGGAGGAGCTGTGCTCCAGTGCCCATCACTTCTGAAGCAGCTCGAAGCCCTTCAGAGGCTGCCAGGATCTCTGTTTCAGGTGGGGTAGAGCAGCCTTGGATCCTGGGGATCCCCGACTCCAAAAGCCGAGGGGTCGACCTGGAGTCTGTGCTGGAGCTTTCTGCCAGAGGCTCCAGGTAAGCCCATTCTCCCCAGTGCGGTGCAGAGCACATTTCACATCTTGCCCAGTGCGCACTGCCCAAGGGCATGAACTATCTCCTGGTTCATTTGTTCAGAGGCTGTTGTTGCTCAGGGCCCCATCTGCAATTGTTCTTCCTTGGCTCACTTGCTGCAGTTTACAATCAGACTGTCCTGTGGGTTGTGCACGGGCCCTGTGGGGCTCCTGAAGGGTGAGTGGGTCCTGCTGAGCACTCCTGGACTCTCCAAACAATGCATCAGCTCATGGATGGCAATCAGGGAGTCTGGGTTGGTGCCATCTTGCCACCGGTGCACTGCTGTGGTAGTGATTGGCACTTGTTGTTCTTCTCCCTTCAGCAGCCCCAGCACAGAAGGATCCTGTGAGAGACCAGGCAAGGCAGAACTGCTGCATTTCCTCTGTCTCCAAGACAGCTCTACCAACAGCTCCTCAGTCACCTTTGGGCAGTGCCTGTCACAGGGCTTGGAGTAGCCTCAGTGCCTGTTGCTGACATTGAAATAGCTGTGCCACCTCTTGCTGAGGTAGCAGTTGTGGTGCCTGTTGTAGGGCTTGGAGTGGCTGCAGTGCCACATATCTTTTATTTGTATATGTGTGTCTGTATATTTCTGTGTGCCCTGTAATGTGATGAGGTGGTGGATTTTTGCTGGAAGCTTCAGCCCAGCCCTGGATCTAGGGCTTTTCTTTAGGGTATCTTAGAGCTGTCTGTGAAGGAGAAGGGGTATTGCAGCCCAGCAGAAATAATGGCAGAATCCCAGCCCCTCCAGCATGTCTTTGAAACCCTCCCACTGTCCCACACACCATTAATCAGTGTCTCTTGCAGGACTGGTCCAGGGACATCTGAATCAATAGGCAGGAACAGGACTGCAGCAGAAGTAGCATGAGCGCCTGGCAGAGTTGGACTAGGACTAGTAATTGGTAGTGAGGGTGGTAGTGTTTGGTCCAAGTGTGTGGTACGTGACTGTTTGTATGGTGTGAGAACCCTGTGTAAAACCACATTTGGGGTTCCCCAGTGTGTCTGGGATACTCTGCTATCAGGGCAGTAGAATCTCCATGAAGGTTTCATACAACTTTAGGATAATACTGGACAAGAATTGGGAAAAAAGAAACGAAAACAAACCCCAACAAAACCAAACCACAAAACCTAAGTCAATGAAGAAATAATCGAAGCTTTTGTGCATTCTTTATAAAACAATCTGAACTCATTTGAGGTTGTCTGTTAAGAAGGAGGAAAAGAACTGTTAGAGCTGAACCCAGTGCAGTGATTGGGAGAAAACTCCAGGCACAAACTTGCCAACAAAGTTTTCAAGCTGACAAGCAGGTATTCTTCATTGCAGCGCCAAGAGACACGGGGGAGAGCTCCTCCTGCCGTTGTGTCCCCCTGTTGCTCCACAGGCCATCCTTATGTAGTCGCTGGGCATACATACATAGTCATGACGCTACGTGTGGATTATGTTGTTTTCCAGAACGTTCCCTGCATGCGTACAAAAATGTGGTGGTCTCTGAGGGTATTTACTTCTTCCAACAATCTTCATCACTTCTGGCAAAAGTTCTAATCCAGGTCCTGGAAGGATACCTGTCAATAATAGTAAAATTGGGTATTACAGCACCTAAGGTGCCTGCCCCCTTCCAGCTGGGGGGGTAGAGTCTCATAAGCATTTTCTCCACATAACCAATACCATCCTTTCCGTTTAGGAATGGGCCACCACTGAACCAGGTTACCATCTATATTAATAGTGTGGTTGCAATTTGAATGGTGACCCACATCTGTGGCATTTGAACAAGCATGATTTCCTGCCCTGGTTCCTGGTGTAATACATCTTTTTGCACAGGTGTGATATTTATTACCTGGATTAGGATTAACTATTCCAAATGTTAACCTTTCGTTTGAATACAAATTGCTAGTGTTCACCCACAGATTTGTCCATGAAACAGTGTTAGGAATTGGAACTCCAGTTCATGGGAGTTCCAGGCTTTCTCCTGATTTAGGCACCTGTGCACACACCCAACAGTCACTACGATTAAAAACTTCAGTACCATTTTGCATTAATTTCAGGTATAAATTCTGGTCCCAAGCTTGTGCACCAGTTATCATACGAGTCCAAATTACGACTGACGCAAGTTCATACGTAAGGGTCCTGAAGGTTCCATCTGCCACATCTCTGGTTCTGGTGCTTTCTTTATTCTTGAATACTGTATGCGAGCAGGTTGTTCCTTTATCTTCCCTGCTGTAAAGGTGGTCAGTGATATCTGGTACGTTCCGCTCCACTTCTCCTGTAGAGGATCTCCTGAAAAATTCTTAACATAAACCCAGTCTCCAGATCTGAAAGGGTGAATGGGATAATCCAAACCTCTTGCTCTTGTCCCTGCTACTCTCTTATTTATCTCCTCCAATTGTTTTCCCAGATTGATCAAAAATTGTCAGAGATAGCCTTCTGCCACTTCCTGAAGACTTTCTGCCTTAAACTGGGACTGTTATGGTCTTCCATATAAAATTTCAAATGGGCTAACCTCTTCTTTTGACCGAGGTTTAGTTTGAATTCTTAATAGAGCCAGTGGTAACCTTGGTACCAATAGAATTTCATTTCCTGACATATTTTCCTAATTTGTTGTTTGATCAGATGGTTCATCTTTTCTACGTGCTCACTGGCCCGAGGCCTGTATGGAACATGTACTTGCCAATCAACTTCCCCCTGATCCCGGAGGGATGGGAAGGAGAATGGAAAGAGTGTAACTCCCAGGGGCTGAGGTAAGTCAAGTAACTAAGGTATAACACAAACCACTGCTGCTACCACCAATAATAATAATAAGGGAAATAACAAGGGAAGAGAATACAGCTGCTCGTGAGGATCAATGTTTACAGATATGTAAAGGGTGGGTGTCAGAATGATGGTTTTTTTCAGTGATATCCAGGGATAGGACAAGGGGCAATGGGTGTAAACTGGAGCATAGAAGGTTCCATGTGAACGTCAGGAAGAACTCCTTTACTGTGAGAGTGACAGAGCACTGGAAGAGGTTGCCCAGGGGGGTTGTGGAGTCTCCTCCACTGGAGATATTCAAGGCCCGCCTGGACAAGTTCCTGTGTGATGTACTCTAGGTTACCCTGCTCTTGCAGGGGGTTGGACTAGATGATCTTTTGAGGTCCCTTCCAACCCTTGGGATTCTGTGGAAAATGAAGATCTGCCCCTCTGCTCCCAGTGCCCAGAGGGGATGTGCTGGCAGTCAGCACGGAGGTCTCGATCCCATCAGAGCTGTAGGGTCTGACAGAACCTGCATGGCAGAGAGCAGAGGCTCTCGTAAGGGATGCACTGGCTGCCCTGTTTAAAAATCAAAGCCCTGGCTTGGGTTCCAGCCCAGGAGAGCCTCTGCACAGCTGTTGTTTGACAAAACTCCCAGTGTTTTTGGCCAAAGACTTTCAGGTACAAATGCAGTCAAATAGTTGACTAAGCAAAAGACAATCCAGTGGTCCATTCTTGAGCAGAGCAACGATTGCTTTGGGGTTTTGCTTGAGTTCAGACAGTTGTGGCTGTGGCATGGTTGTAATGGGCCTGTGAAGGCACCTGCCCGGGGCAGGTAAAGCCACATTCATCTTTGCTTTTATTTCTTGGTGCCTGCTTCAGTTTGGAAGCTCGTTGCACAGCAGGGCTTGTGCCTGCAGCCTGCCCAGCACCTCTGAGCACAGCGTGCGTGCTGCAGAGAGCTGCCCCAGCTGCCTGTCAGCAGCAAGAGATGGGCCTGTCCCTCCAGTGCTTCCCAAGTGATAAATAACCCAAGCTGCTCCTTTCACAGCTTCTGAAGAGCCTGTGGGGCTTCGTAGGTGCTGGGGTTGTGGCTGGTGCTCCTGTGGGCTCAGGTTGAAAGGCAGGTCACGGGCTGGGCTTGTCCCCTCCCTGTGTCTCCTGGTCTGATCTTTCTCTCCCTTGCTTCAAACCACAGACCCACGTGCCGGTGTTTGAAGGTGCCCCGCAGGAGAAGTAGTAGCCCTGCTGTGGATGACCAGCTTGCTGCAAAGGCAGGAGCCCAGGAGCCCAGTCCTGCTGCAAATGGAGCTGCCACAGGATGTCTGAAGCTGCAGATGCCAACCAAGCTGTGGTGGAGCAGGTAAAGCACGTGAGGGCTGTTGTTTGTCTTGCTCAGGAGAAGGTGGAGGGAAGGAGCACTTGTGGCAGCTGGTGTGGTCCTTGGAGCTGACCATGGGAGGATCCTGCTGGGCTGTGGGTGCTCGGGTGTAAGTGTGGTTTCAAATGTGTGTGATGCCAGGAAGTAAAGAGCTGCCATGTGCTCAGGCTCTGAAGGAAGCTCTGTATCTTGGGGGAGGAGAGGAGGAGCCTGTACTCCCTAGGCTGTGGTGTGTCTTGGTGCTGGGTGGCCTGGAGAAGGCCCTGGCAGGAGGGAGAGAAGAGCTGGGTGTGAGGGAAGTGAGACTGATCCCTGCTCTGGCTGCGTGACTTTGACTAAGCCCTGGTCCTGCAGTGTGGGGTACTGTAGGATGTTTCTGTCCTCAGTATCGTGGTGACTTTGATGGTTTTTAGCTGCCAGTGGAGACATGAGGCCAAGGCAGTTAGGATTAAGGCAGTGTCAGCCCCAGGAATGACTGTTGAACCATTCTGTAGCTGCTGCACAGTTATCAGTGCCCCTGACATCTGTCCCCTTTCCTGTTTAACCTGAGATGTGGTGCCAGTACCTTGCTGAATTGGGCCCGAACCTCCATCCAGAATGTGCCCATCTTTCTGTGCCCTGTCTCATGGCAGTCACAGCCTTGGTTGCTGCCCTGCTCGTGTCAGAGATTGCCCCTGAGCTGTGAGTAACTTCTTGAATGTTCTGAAATTTGCAGCAAGGCAGCTGCTGGGTTAAATGGTTTCACAGTGTGAAGGGAGAAGAAGAGCAAGGAGGCATTACACTTGTTGGGCCCAAGTTACTTCTGTTTTGTTTTAAAAAGTGATGGAGGGAAAACAATTCCTCAGTTCAGATTTGACTGCACAGCTGACGTCAGGGTCTCCAAACTGGGGTATTTGAAATGCTGTCTGGATTTAGGAAAGGAGGAGAGAAGCCTTTGCTTGAGCTCTCCAGTTTTCACCTGGATTCGTGGCTGAACATGATGCGGGACATGTTTTGGAGTGTTTCCACAGGCTGGCTGCCTGGAGAGCCAGTTAGCACTCGGGGCTCATTTCCTCCCTGGCTGGTTTGTAAACCCCCAGATGCTGAGTGTTGGTTTCAAAGTGAGGACTCCACGATCCCCACCAAGGAGACGTGAGGATTTGCTTTGCCTGTGGCCGAGAGTCTCATGGGAAGGTTTTGTTTCTGGCAAAGGCTGTGCTGAAAATGTGTGAGGCTCCTGGCAGCTGAGATGCCCCAGGAAGCTGGGTGGCCTTGGCTGGTGCGTGTGCCCGTGTGCGCAGGCTGATTGGGTACAAAGTGATGGATGGGTGCTCAGCAGGGACAGCAAGAGGGGTCACCCCAAAGGCAGCCTGGCCATGGGCCTGGTGTGAGTGGGCTCCTCCTGGGCCAGCAAAATAGGAATTAAATGGTTGCTTTGTAGTCAGTGTGGAAGCTTTTTTCTTTACTCCTGCAGCAGGGAAATGATTGGCTCATGTGCAGTGTATAAACCAATTTATCTGCCGCTCACGGAGCGTGAACAACTGGTGCTGTAAGGTGCACTTTAATGGTGCTGCAGCCCTTCAGTGCAGGGCAGACATTGAAGGCGTAGGGGGTCTGCAGGGATCTGCAAGGCTGTAACTTTAGCAAGGCCCTGCAGTGGCCGTGGAAGCCAGCAGAGGAGAGACAAGGCGGCCGACAGTGATAGCGAGAGAGCTGAAGGCAGGAAGCAGCAGGGTCTCCACTCCAGCCTGGAGCTGGAGAAATCCCAGAGCCACAAGTGGTGGTGGCCTTGGTGTGGAAGTGGTGCGGGAGGGTGAGCACGTTCTTTCCGGGGGGTGTGGACCTCTCCTATTGTGACATAGAGGGAGCTGCTGCTGCTCAATGCACTGAGGCAGGAGCAGGCTTGAGCTACTGTCAGGCTCTGAGCTCTGCTTCGTGGAGGCGCTGGTGAAACCCTGCCCTAGCTGGCAAAGCCAGAGCGTTGAGGAGAGGGGCTGGGCAGCCCAGGTGCCAGTCCTGTCCTTTGGTGCCCAGGTTCCCCTGGCTGTTGGCAGCCCAGCAGCAGTTCCCTGCTGTGCTGGTGGGCAGCATCCCCACCGAGGCGGCTCCTGTCCCTCCAGCTGCCCACAGGTGCCAGCAGTGCGAGGGCATTCGGGAGCCAAGGCCCTGCGGGGAGGAATCCTCCAGGAGAAGCGTGAATCACCCGTGCTGAGGTAGCGTCTGGCCCTGGGCAGGGAGGAGGCAGCTCCGTTGGCAGCAGGGATGGGGCAGTTGTGTGATAGCCGCAGGATTTAAACACCCCTTGGCTAAGAGCAGGGCTGGGCAGGTAGAAGGGCTTGAAGGGGCTGTGGAACTGCCGTGCGGCTTGCAGCGATGGTAGAGACTTGGAGCTAGGCTGTAGGTCCTGCAGCAAAGGGAGCCTTGTCTGTGTGAGGTGGGGAGCAGGGAGCCCCGGGGTGGTGGGCTGGAGGGGTGCTGTGTCCTGGGTGCTGGTTTGTCCTGCCCCTGCAGGGAGATGTGCCCGATTGCTCCGTTGTGCTCCTTTCCTGCTGCTCTGGGAGGCTGGTCCCTGCGGGCTCTGGGGCTGGGGAAGAGCCTTGCTCCAGGGCTCAGGGGAAGCTGCTGGGCTGGCCGGGCTGTGGAGGTTGGAAGCCCTCTGGAAATAAGCGTTGTGGGGGTGACAACAGGATTTGTTTCAAGTGAAGTGAAATCACAGTTTGGAGAATTGGGACGAATGAGGCAGTTAAGAGCCGGTAATAAACCCTGAAATCAGATGAATGTTGGATCATCCCCATGAGGTTTCTCCCTTGACAAGCAGTTCTTTCCAGCTTTAAAGGCCAGCTCTTGCTGCAGCAGGTCCTCCTGAGCAGAGGCAGTGCAGAGCTCTGGTGTTTGTTGCAAGAACAAAAGGAACCGGTAGCCTTGTTTCCTGAAGCTGCCAAGGGCCCAGCACCACAAACACCGTTTGTGCTGTGCTCTAGCTGTCTTGGGCGTAAAGGCATGAAGTGATTGCCTTGCGTGCAGGGTGTGGGGGAGAGTCGGGGGGCAGGGAATGGCCATCTTTGCCTAGATGCTGTCTTGCTGTGTAGAGCAAGTGCACACAACAGAGGTGCTGTGGAACACAGGGAAGCAGGAGGGAATATCCTCCTGGATTTTCCTTAGATTTGAGGTAATTGCTCCTGTGCCTTTGATGGTTTCCTGCTTCTTTCCTGCTGTGGCAGCCTGGAATGCCTGTAGGGAGCCTCGAGTTTGGGTGTTACCAAGTGACAATGAGGGCATCCTTCTGCATGGAGAAGTGCTCTTGGGCAGTGGGGTGGTTTCCTGCCTGGAAGGAGCTGTTTTTGCCAGCTAATCTTTGTAACTTCAAGCAGGCAAAGTAGCCTTGAGAAACTCTGGTTCTTAACCAGAGTCTTGAGCTCTGTGCTGAGTTAGTTAGAAACATCAGCAGAAGGCTCCTTGCAGGAAGGGTGAGAAGTGCCAGCAGCCCCTGGTGTGTCTCCGTGGCTGGTGGGACTGCACCCAGAGCAAAAGGCTGTTTTGGCTCAGGGGCTGTCTGTTGTGGGGTTTTACGTCTATGAATGGAGCCTAAATGTGGTCTAATGATGAGTGAGGGTGGGGAGGGCCTGCGTTCTGCGCTTAGGAAGGATGCCAGAGGCTGGAGACACGGCTGTGTCCTTTGGGTGTGCCAGGAATGGCGAGGCCCTGGCACAGATTGCCCAGAGAAGCTGTGGCTGCCCCATCCCTGGCAGTGTTCAAGGCCAGGTCGGATGGGCCTTGGAGCAAGCTGCTCTAGTGGAAGGTGTCTGTGGCCGTGGCAGGGGTTGGGAGTGGGTGAGTTTTAAGGGCCCTTCCCTAAGGTTGTGGGTTCCAGGCTTCCATGGGTGTGGGGTTTTAAGGTTCTGGGGTTGTGGATTGTCCAATTGTTGCTTCTTCCAGGTGAGCTCTGCGACATGGCCAGTGGCAAGACCCCCCGGCCCATGAGGTCCTCCAGAAGGGCGGATGGATTCCAGAGCAGAGTGGTAGCATCTCGTAATCCCAAGCTGGTCAGAGAGGCAGAAGAGTCTCTCAGCAGCAAGCAAAGGCTGGCGAGGCCTCGGGAGATGAGGCGGCCCCGGACTGCCCAGCTTCGGGACATGGGTGAAGTCTGCCATCAAAAGGTAGCGTTTCCCTGGCCTTTTCCTTGCTGTTTGACGTGCTATTTGAAGAGGGCACGTGCTTGTGGCTGACTTGCCTCCAGCTCACCCAAGCAGCTTGATGATTAGGTCCTGTTGTCATTTCCGACTGGTGGCGGTGGAGTTCTTTCTGCTGGGGGAAAGGCAAAACGTGTGTTTGCAGTGAGCCATTGAAGTCCTGATCTGCAGGAAGCCAATGGAACCTGTGCTGCAGTTGGTGGGTTTTGCTGGAGTTGAGCTACCATCGCTAAAGCTACTGGGGGTAGGGCTGGGGCAGGACACAAGGGCAGGAGCTGCTGTTTCTCACCCTGCTGTTCAAAGAGCCACCTCTGGCTTTGGTGTAGTCAACTGCCACGTGCTTGGGGTCACAGGACTCCCTCAATGGTGGCAGTAGTGGCCTTTGAAGGCTGAGGGCCTGTGGCAATTACTTAAGCTGTAAGAAACCCAATTGCGTCAATGCATGAATGGGTTGGAAGAAGGCGTGGGAGCCTTCCAGGGTGTTTGAGTTTTCAGGCTGCTGGATAGCCGGGGAATTGCCCTGGGCAGAGGAGAGTGGATGTGCTTTCCCTGGATCAGTGCTCTCTTAGATGGATGTTTAAAGCTGCTTTTCTTGCAGGACTGCTCAGTGTAACAGCCAGTCCAGGTGGGTGGATGACTGAGGTAGGCTGTTGAGCAGAAAGTTGCCAGCAAGTGAGCTGTAGCACATCAGTTCAGGGTTGCCCCAGACAGCACACGAGGTGGGAACACGTAAGACAGGCGCCCAAATAACTGGCAGTGCTACAGCTTCTGGCCTCAGCCTGACCGTGGCTTTTGTGGGGCAGCGGGAGACCTGCCTGTGTGTCTCGAGTGGCAGCAGTGCAGCTGGGAGAGGGGAGACCAAGCAGGGAGGAATTATCTCCAAGTAAAGCCTCTGCTGGGTCAGCATTTGTTCTTTGTGTGTACTTTTCAGAGCTGCTTCTGCAGTGCTGTTAACTAAACCAGCAGTAATAGAATACAGTGAAGCAGCAACTTAAAGCTCCTGGGGAAAGGGGATACGAATTGCAGCCTAGCTCAAGTTGCCCAGTAATGCTGGGGAAAGAGCTGAACTTCATCCCCATCCAGCATTCACCTCATTTATCTGTTTCCCAACTGCCCTGTTACTTTCTTGTTGGCCTTTCCTCCCTGGTACTGGTGTCTTCCGCCTGGTTTCTCGGCTCTCCATCAAAAAAAGATATGTGGGATGTGTGGGACTCAGTGTCACTGTCCCAGAGGGAAGTTCACCTGCAACTTGTTTCCTGTGGAGGCTCATGGAAACTGCTGGTTTTGCTTGCTCCCCGAGTGCTGGTGGCTGTTCCAGCAAGTGTCTGGAGTTGAGCGAGCAGCTTAGCAGAGGGCTCTGCTGGAGGTGAGCGCTGCTTTGCCTTTTGGAGAAGGCAACCTGAAGAAAGAGCCTCCAAAAGAGCTTCTTAGCTTGAGGCTGCTCAGCATGGTCCAGAACCCTTTGCTGAGCTGAGAGCAGAGGTGGGTGAGCTGCCATCTCCTAGCGTGAGCTGGGCAGATGTAGTCACCAAGAGATTGTATTTACTGGAGATGAGTGTGGGCTCTTCCTTCGTTAATCTTTCTCCCAGCAGCTGAAGCTCTCTGCTCTGTCTTGCATCTGCAGTTCTCAGCCGTTGATCGGGACCAGAGGTCGTTCCAGCCTTTCCCATCCGAGGTGGTGTTTGAGAACTACATTCCCCACCAGTTCTACATAGCGTCGCTAGCTCTGAGGAACAAAGACAGGGTAAGTGCTGGGCTGTGGAGGTTGAGCACTGGGCTGGAGGAGGAGAGCAGTGGAATTCACATGGTGTGCAGCAGAGCAAGTTCCCTGCTGCAGGGCAGCGCATGCAGAATAAAATGTCTCACCAGCGTTATTCTGCAAGATGGGGGAAATGTTCCCATGCTGGGGATTCTGGTTTTGGCCGTGCACGGGTGGTATCTACCCAAAGGAGCTCTTTGAGCCAGCATGCTTCCCCTTGAAAGCCCTGGACTGATGGATTGTCGAGGGCTGTGCAGTTCTTGCCTGCTGTCATGCTTTACCTCGAGTGTGCACCGTGTCCTGGTGGCTCTTTGGTCAGTCTTGGTTTCTGGCAGGCCCTGTTTTCCTCTCTCAGCCTGTTCAGCCACCTGTGTGCAAGTCCCTGTCAAAGCACAGGGAAGAGCGGTGGAAAGAGGCTAGCTTAGCAGGAGCAGTTAAAGGGGATTCAAGTCCAGCCTTGTGGGTTCCGTGCGTGTACCTTCAGAGCTAAAAGTGTTTTGGGAAGGTGGTAAGGAAGGCTGTCACGTGGCCTGTCCTGGTCCCTTCTCAAGTTTCCCCAAGTGACAAAATCATAGTTGTGTGTCTTTCGTGCAGGTTCCTCGTCTGCTGAACGTCATCCTGGGGAACTCTCCTTACTTTGAGTTGATCAGCCCGAGTGATGAGGACTATAAGGTAGCCCCGGGCACGTCTTCAACCTACCGCATCCTTTTCCGACCTGATGAGAACAAGGTGAGAGTGGAGGTCCTGAGAGATGATGCCTTGAGGGGAGGTGAACCTGCAGGGCTGGATTCCAAAGCAGGCATCTGGTGTGGGTTTTGAAGAAGTGTCCTGGGTTCAGTGGGGTTGCACTGGATCTAGACCTGGGGGAGACTCTTTGCTGGTGCTGAAGGTTGTGCTCCCATAGGCTGGAGGCTCTTGCCTGTTTCAGGCTCTTTTGTCCTTCAGTGGTGGAATATTTAATGGAATGTCTGTTGGCTTGAGGGCTGAGAGTCTGCTGCCTGTGCATGGCCTTTTACTCATCTTGTGTTTGCTGCTTAAATGTAGTTT